>NW_015386564.1:41491-111736 GCF_001527695.2 Protobothrops mucrosquamatus | reverse complement strand
TCTGGAACGAACTACCCCCCGAGATCCGGACGATTCCGGATCTCTTAACCTTCCGCCGCGCCCTCAAGACATGGCTTTTTCAACAAGCGGGCCTGACCTAGGGTGAGTTTTAAATAGGGACAATTTTTAAATGATTTTAAAGAGCCACAGCTACCAATATTTGGGTTTTAATTGGTTTTTAGCAGGGGAAAAATTTTTTTTGTACGATGTTTTAATATGCTGTGAGCCGCCCTGAGTCCCATGGGGAGAAGGGCGGCATATAAATTGTGTAAATAAATAAAATAAATCTAGTCCAACCCCCTGCTCAGGCAGGAAACCTTGCACCATTTCAGACAAATGGCTGTCCAGTTTCTTCTTAAAAACTTCCAGTGTTGGAGCATTCACCACTTCTGGAGGCAGGTAGTTCCACTGGTTAATTGTTCTAACTGTCAGGATGTTTCTCCTTAGTTCTAGGTTGCTTCTCTCCTGGATCAGTTTCCATCCGTTGCTTCTTGTCCTGCCTTCAGGCGCTTTGGAAAATAGCTTGACTCCCTCTTCTTTGGGGCAGCCCCTGAGATACTGGAAGACTTCTATCACGTCCCCCCCTAGTCCTTCTGTTCATTAGACTAGACCAGGGGTCTCCAAATGCAGCAATGTTAAGACTTGTGGACTTCAACTCCCAGAATTCCCCAGCCAGCATGGGAAATGTTTTCTGGGAGTTGAAGTCCACAAGTTTTGAAGTTGCCAAGTTCGGAGAGCCTTGCGCTAGACACAAAAACGATGATGTACGAAGCAAAGCTTGTTTTGGCTTTTCATTCCTGTGTCTTCCCTTTATTTCTCTCTTTCTGTAACCACTTTCTACTTATTCAAATTCTCTTTCAAATGCTCATCAGGCATTCATCTTGCTTGGGCGTCAACTTCATGGAGGTCCAGAGGTCTCCCCAAGTTTTATAGAGGAGCCCTAGCTGACCTAGTTACCACAGATTTAAGGCCGGATGCTTTGATTGCAGCGTTAAAGAGATGAAAAGCAAAGCAAGAGGCTAGTCCTCAGGGTTCCAGAATGGGGAAAGGGGCATACTATATTGGCCTTAAACTAGCATACTATATTGGCCTTACTATATTGGCCTTACTATACTATATTGGCCTTAAACTAGCCATACTATATTGGCCTTAAACTAGCAAGCCTGTGCGCAGTGAATCTGCAAAGCTGAATATTCATGTCACATTTGTCATTTCAGTGAAATAAATAACCCTATGCCACTGCAGAGGCGGGAACATCTCTCCTGCAATTATTTATCCAAACATTAGAAAGATTCCTACACCAAATAAACCAGTAAGTAAACACACACACACACAAGTATATATACAGAAGGGTGGAGAATGTTATTCATAAGTATGTGGGTTTGTGTGTGCATATATATATATATATACATAATGATTTATGAATAAGATTTCCCCTCTCTGGGTGTCAACCAATGTAAATTGCTTTGCATCACCAAAGATAATAAATGAGTAATAAACATACCATTTTTTATCCGCAACAGATATAGGATTTTAATTATGGGAGTTAATTTTCAGAGCAGAAAGTCTGCTTTCGCACAATTAAAGGGGGGGATAACTTTTAATTAACTTTGAAGAACTTTCTTTTTCTAAAGAAAAAAATCCAATTAAAACGCTTTGAGGGGCTATTAGCATGGAAATAACCGTTAAGAAGGGAGAAAGGGAAATATATAATGATATTTATGAATGAGAGATTTCGGCGCCGAGAAAAATATGACTCTTTTTGAAAAATTGAACCCACAAAAGGAAAAAAAACCTCGAGTTAGTTCACAATTTCATTTAAGATATGTTGTGCTAACAGCAAGCTTAAGAGTTCTTTTCTGTTTAATCAAACAATTCAGCGAGTTGCAATTGGATGGCTATTGTTTGAATGTTCTTTGCCATGCTCACTGCCATTATTTTATTTTCTTGAGCTTGGTTCTCATCACAAACGTACACAACGTCTCCTATAGTTCTTTGTAACTCTACCTGTCTCAAATTATTTATTTCTTGGTTTGTTTCACTCAATTTCGACTCTGGGCATGTGTTTGGACTGAAGGCAGGACAAGAAGCAATGGGTGGAAACTAAGCAAGGAGAGAAGCAACCTGGAACTAAGGAGAAACTTCCTGACAGTGAGAACAATTAACCAGTGGAACAACCTGCCTCCAGAAGCGGTGAATGCTCCAACACTGGAAGTTTTTAAGAAGAGACTGGACAGCCATTTGTCCGAAATGGTGTAGGGTTTCCTGCCTGAGCAGGGGGTTGGACTAGATGACCTCCAAGGTCCCTTCCAACTTTATTATTATTATTATAACCCAGCTTATACGTAACTGCCGCCTGTAAATCCACATTTCAAATGCTTCTAGTCTCTTCAGGTGGCCTTCCGTCAGAGACCAACTCTCTACTCCATAGAGCAGGATAGAAAAAAATATAGCGTCTGATCCTGGATGGAATGGAATAGTTTCCAATGGGTGGAAACTAACTGAGGAGAGAAGCCACCTAGAACTAAGGAGAAACTTCCTAACAGTGAGAACAATTAACTAGTGGAATGACTTGCCTCCAGAAGACCTGGGCTAGAAGACCTTCAAGGTCTCTTCCAACTGTTATTCTGTTATTCCTTTGTTCCCATATTTGAGGGGCTGCCACAAAGAAGAGGGGGTCAACTTCTTATCCAAAGCACCTAAAGGCAGAACAAGAAGCAACGGATGGAAAGTAATCATAGAGAGAACCAACCTAGGACTAAGGAGAAATTTCCTGACAGTGAAGACAATTTATCAGTGGAACAATAGGCCTCCAGAAGTTGTGGATACTCCATTACTGGAGATTTTAAGAAGAGGACTGGACAGCCATTTGTCTGGAATAGTATCGGGTTGGACCAGACCTCCAAGGTGCCTTCCAACTCTTGTTATTCTCCCAAATAAGAGTTGATTGAAGATTAAGATTGCTCCCTGCAACCTTTGACTCATTCATCCTGTCCCCTCAACTCATTCACTCCTGACCCATTTATCAGACAGATGAGTTTTTCTCCAAGAGCTAAAAAGATTGAGAGAAGATGAGATACAAGGGGGAGGGGAGGGGAGACAACCTGAGACCATTCTCATCCTTCTGCCTCCTCCTCGTCCCCCAGGTGGGCTGAGCACCGCGGCAGGCGGCCTCAGCAGAATAACATCTCAGCCTTGCTCAATTTTCACCTCACCTAACTGAGGTCCTTGCAAATCAAAATGCAACGCCTAAATGTATTGCCATCAAAACCGAGTTCGGGTGACGAAGTGGAGTGGATTTAGATGGGTGCTTGATTAAAAGGAAGGAAGCCATTGGGTTTTTTTTTAAAGCCCGCCGATTCTCCAAACGGCGAGGCTACACTGACCTCCAGTGGAAAGCAAGGAAATAAATCTACCGGATCGGATTTTGCCAAGCTGAGCTGTCTTTTTTTTTTGTCTTTCTTTCTTCACCTTCACCTTCCTTTGAGCTCGGTTTTATTATTTCACAACTTCACGCCAATCTTTCTCAGGGATCAGGGAAGTCATGGCAGGAGAAGACCTCGTAGACAGATTGTTCTCCCCTCTTAACTGCAGATGGTTGTTCTACCAAGGTCAAAGGAGGGGAAGGAGGGAATCTGAAATTTATTTCTACTTGTACTGAATAAGAGAGCTGGAAGGGACATTGGAGGTCTTCTAGTCCAACCCCCTGCTCAAACAGGAGACCCTACACCATTCCAGACAAACAGTTGTCCAATCTCTTCTTAAAAACCTTAAAAACCCACAACTTCCAGAGGCAGGTTGTTCCACTGATTAATTGTTCTCACTCTCCTTAGTCCTAGGTTGCTTCTCTCCATGATTAGTTTCCATCCGTTGCTTCTTGTTCTGCCTTCAGGTGCTTTGGAGATGAGGTTGACCCCCTCTTCTTTGTGGCAGCCCCTCAAATGTGGGAACAAAGGAATAACAAGAGTTGGAAGGGACTTCAGAGGTCTTCTAACCCATGTCTTCTGGAGACAAGTCATTCCACTGGTGAATTGTTCTCTCAGGAAATTTCTCCTTAGTTTTAGGTTGCTTCTCTCCTTGATTAGCTTCCATCCATGGTTTCTTGCCTTTAGGCTTCTTCCGATGTAGCTTCTTAAGAGGAATGCTTTGGGATTGAACCGGGATTCTTATAATCCAGGGGTTGTTCCTTCCCATGGGGGCTGATCAAGTTTTCTGAGAACTCTTTATTATTTGTGTTTCCTTCAGATCAGTCAATATTGACTAGCCATTGGGGATCAATGTCATTGAAATAGGCCTTAACCTGATCCTAAAGAACAGGCAAGAATCAAATGGGGTGGGGGGGAATGAGAAATTTAAGGCTGGAGTGTTGATATGAAAGCGAATAGTAGAAGCAAATGCAAGCTCTCCCAAGAACAGATTTTAATGAACTCAAGGAAGAAACAAAAAATAGAAATGGTTAAAGACGGTTCCAGGAAGGAGAGATAAAGGTGGAAGACAGGATAAGAAACCGAGGTGGCTGCAATTAAAAAAAAAAAAAAAAGCTTAATGAAAAGCTGACCTGGACTCTAAGCGGAATTTATTTATCTGTTTCTATTTAATCTAACCATTGTGAGCCATCATCGCTAACCGAACATCTTACAGGCCTCTGAAAACCAATTCTCCCAGCTGTGTTTTTAGCTTCTTCTTACAACCACTTTGGCTGAATCATTATTTTGCAAACTCGGTTTAATGAGTTTGCTGAAGGCCTCCGGCTGCCCAGCCGTACTAGCCTGGAATAATAATTATTATGGACAAATGCAATTAATCTTGGCTCATAAAATATCGCCTTTTCCCACTGCGAGGCTGGATGTCACTCGATGTCCGAAGCCATCATTCCTTGCCATTTTACACTGCACTAGTCAGGCCACCCTTGGAATGCTGTGTACAGTTCTGATCACCACGATTCAAAAAAAGATGTTGAGCATCTGGAAAAAGTTCAGAGAAGAGCAACTAAGATGATCCAAGGCCTGGAGACTAAAACATACGAAGAACGGCTGCAGGACTTGGGTTTGGCCAGTCTAAAGAAAAGAAGAAACGGGAGACATGATAGCAGTCTTCCGGTATTTGAGGGACTGTCCCAAAGAAGAGGGGGTCACATTATACTCCAAAGCAGAAGGGGTCAGGTTGTTCACCAGAGCACCAGAAGGAAGGATGAGAAACAATGGTTGGAAACTGACCAAAGAGAGAAGCAACCTGGAATTAAGAAGAAAGTTCCTAACAGTGAGGACAATTAACCAGTGGAACAGCTTGCCTCCAGAAGTTGTGGGTATGCTTCATCACTCGAGGTAGAGACTGGACAGCCACTTGTCTGAAATGATATAGGTTCTCCTGTTTGAGCAAGGGGCTGGACTACAAGACCTCCAAGGTCCCTTCCAATTCAGTTCTGTTCTCTGTTCTATTCTATTCTATTCTATTCTATTCTATTCTATTCTATATTCTATTCTATTCTATTTCTATTCTATTTCTATTCTATTCTATTCTATTCTATTCTATTCTATATTCTATTCTATTCTATTTCTATTCTATTCTATTCTATTCTATTCTATTCTATATTCTATTCTGTTCTATTCTATTCTATTCTTCTATTCCATTCCATTCCATTTTCTATATTCTATTCTATTCTATTCTATTCTATTCTATTCTATATTCTGTTCTGTTCTATTCTATTCTATTCTTCTATTCCATTCCATTCCATTTTCTATATTCTATTCTATTCTATTCTATTCTATTCTATTCTATTCTATTCTATTCTATTCTATTCTATTCTATGCCTGGAGACTTAAACAAATGTAATTAATCTTGGCTCATAAAATTTTGCCTTTGTCCACTGCAAAGCTGGATGTCACTCAATGTCCGAAGCCCTCATTTCCTTTCCAGAAGTTGCAAGAACTGGGTAGGTCTGGTCTAATGAAAAGAAGGACTAGGAGAGACATGATAGCCGTCTTCCGATATCTGAGGGGCTGCCACAAAGAAGAAGGACTCAACCTATTCTCCAAAGTCTATGGATGCTCCGTCATCCAGCTCATGGTTGTCCCAAAGGTGCGTTTTCAAATTCAAGACGCTTCTTGGATAAGACGTGAAACATCTTCAAGGAAAAAACAAAAGGAAGTCCAGTTCCCTTTTGAAAAGCTCCTTTGGGCCGAGAGCAACAAATACAATAAGAGGTCTGGAGGCTAAATCGAACAATGAACGGTTAAGGGAAGTAGGTATATCTAGCCCAGGGGTAGGCAACCTTGGCTCTTTTATTGACTCGTGGACTTCAACTCCCATGCTGGCTCAGGAATTCTGGTAGTTGAAGTCCACGAGTCATAAAAGAGCCAAGGTTGCCTACCCCCGATCTAGCCTAATGAAGAGAAGGACATGATAGCAGTCTTTCAGTATTTGAGGGGCTACCACAAAGAAGAACCCATTCTCCAAAGCCCCTGAAGGCAGGACAAGAAACAACGGATGGAAACTAACCAAGGAGAGAACCAACCTAGAACTAAGGAGAAACTTCCTGACAGTGAGAACAATTAACCAGTGGAACAGCTTGCCTTCAGAAGTTGTGGGTGCTCCATCTCTGGAGGCTTTCAACAGTAGACTGGGCAACCATTTAACCGGGAAGGTATAAGTTCTCCTGCCTTGAGCAGGGAGTTGGACTAGAAGACCTCCGAGGTCCCTATGATTTTATGTTTCTTTACAGCCCCTTCCATAGTAGAAATTCAAACATGGAAGCGAAGGAAGAGAAAGGAACCCATTTGAAGGTTCGGGGGGGAGCTACAACTTCTCCTGGACCACCAGTAAACAAACAGGGCAGTTGGACTTGATTTTAGCCATTTCAGCCTGTAGCTGCTGAACAAAAAAATGCTTGTTTTCCAAAAAAATAAAAAATAAAAGGGGGGGGGAGAGAAGTTGGTTTGTTGTCAGCTCTTAAAGGCCCAGAATCCTTGCTGAGTTGGGAAGAGGGAAAAAAAAAAACACTAGGTAACAAAATTGCTACTTGACCTTTGCGATGGAGATTTGTGCATCTTGGCCTGTCTTTTCCCTTCAAATTATTTTCTCCTTTGGAGAAAGTGCAAGTGGTTCACAGGTTCTGTCCCAAATTAGCTCCAAATTTAAGTCCGGGTCAATTGGGGAGACGCTGCTCTCGATCTCTGGGTCGCCAATCAACCTCAAATGCACTAAACAAATTGAGCAAAGGTCTCACCCGGTTGGATCCTTCGGATGCTTCTCTTTAATTTATTCTTTCGCTCGGAACCCTGTGAACTAAATTGCCGGGTTATTTTTAGGAGAAGGGCAATCGCTCAGCGTCGGAGGTTGGGTTTTGTGATGGAAAGAGATGTCATTTAAAAAAAATAAATACAAAGTCTGTGCCAAGGAAAAGCCAACAAAGACACAAATTGAAACAGTCCATGGGGGGGGAGGGAAACTGCCTGTTTATCAATCATCGTTGAACACCCTTCTGAAGATCTCAACACTTAAACAAGGACCCTTGGATGGGGATGCCACTTTGCTCCAGCAGAAGCAGACAATGGTTCTTTTGCTGTTCTTTCACAAAATGATTTCACTTTTAAAAAGACCGCCTTCCCCAAAAGAACTGTCTTCTGTGGGAATAACACCTACGGAGATCCTTTCAGAGCTATCCTCAAGCCCTAACTACTTGAGGGGCTGTCACAAAGAAGAAGGGGGTCAACCTGTTTTCCAAAGCACCTGAAGGCCGGACAAGGAATAACAGGTGGAAACTGGTCAAGGAGAGATTCAAGCTAGAGATAAGGAGAAATTTTCTGCCAGTGAGAACAATCAACTGATGGAACAGAAGTTGCTTTCAGAAGTTGTGGGAGTGCAATAGCACTTAGACTTATGTACCGCTTCACAGCCCTCTCTAAGTGGTTTACAGAGTCAGCATCTTGACCCCCAACAATCTGGGCCCTCATTTTACCGACCTCGGAAGGATGGAAGGCTGAATCAACCTCGAGACAGTCAGGATCAAACTGCTGGCAGTGGGCAGAGTTAGCCTGCAATACTGTATTCTAACCACTGTGCCACCATGGCAGATAGATAGATAGATAGATAGATAGATAGATAGATAGATAGATAGATAGATAGATAGATAGATAGATAGATAGATAGATAGATAGATAGATAGATAGATAGATAGATAGATAGATAGATAGATAGATTGGATGGATGGATGGATGGATGGATGGATGGATGGATGGATGGATGGATGGATGGATGGATGGATGGATGGATGGATATAGAGATAGAGATAGAGAGAGAGAGAGAGAGAGAGAGAGGGAGAGGGAGAGGGAGAGGGAGAGGGAGAGAGGGAGACAGTAGGACTGACTCTGGTGTGGTCCAACAATATGCAATGTATAGTGAAACCCCTTTTGGTTCATCTCAAGGATATGGACCATCATTCGTGAAGGGGGTGGACAAGAAGCAAAAAGATTGGGAGGGGTAACTCTCTGCTCCTCTTCACCTTTCTTTCCAGTCTGGTAGCAGTGAATAATGAGGTGCTTAACCCCTCATTATTGTCTTGTCTCCTAGCTGCTCATTAACATACATTTGGGTGGTGAGATGAAGGTCAATCAACTATTATTGATGAACCCGAATGAATTTCCTGTCAGGATGCTACATGACCTTCATCGGTGACAGGCTGGTCCCGCTTAGGTCAACCTCTTTTGATCACCCACAATTCCCTCCAACTTTTTAAGAAGCTGGTGGAACTATTTTTCGCTTGACAGTCAACAGGTATGGAGACGATGCTTACATATGGTGCTCTTACTCTAAGGAAGTTCATTATGTTCTACCCACACAACACCATCTTCATGAAAGCTGAACCAGCCTGAAATATGGAGTCATTGGGAATGACATCTCAAGGACATCATGGACAATGAAGATTGGAGTTCAATTCTCTTTGGCCTTCAGCTTATAATGGACTAAGTCCCACCAGTGTTTGTAGCAAAACCTGCCTCTGTTCCTCACTGGAGGCAACGTAGCATGTGGTTATTTCTTAACTCCTCTGACAGCTGAGCTGTCCCCAGCCACAATTGGCAAAAAGGTTGTAATTGGAGACCACCGAAGACAGGAAGTTGTGAACGCTTAAAAAGGTCAAGCGCAGAACGCGAGAATCCTCATTAAAAAAAATCAATGAGTTAAAAGCAAGCCACAGATGATCAGGAAACGAGAAATGTCTTCTGCCAGAAACTGGAGGCTGTTTCACAAAGGAGGGTGCGACCAAGTTCTGGACAAAAATCACAAAAAGATTATTCTCTTGAGACCCGCCGCTCATTCCGGTTGACTTGATTTCATGCAGGCTTTCTCCATTTATGCAGCCGTGTAGTAAAACGGTCGCACTGGCAACAAAAAATCATTGAGAGTTATATCATGCATACAACGTGTAAATTGGGTGATGGTCAAAACAATCAGAGGTCCTGTAAAAAAAACAAACCGCTCCTTCCGTGATTGTAACCTCTACAGTTTATCCTCTGGTTCTGCTTTCAATCTTTCTTTCTTTCCTTACCTTCTTTTCAGATTATATTTGCTTCCCCCATCACCGTTTTATGATATTTTATTACACAGATTGAGCCATGCCTACAAAAGAGAGGTTTTATTAGGCCTTTAAGGCAGGCAACAATGCAGAATACACCAGATGTGAAGGGCATCTGTTTTCATACCATGAATGGATGCTCTGAATAGGCACAAAATGAAATTACGGTCCTCGGCTTACGACCACAGTTGGAACAAGAATTTCCATTGCTAAGCAAGGCGGTTGTTCAGACTTTTACAACCATGCCAGGGCTGCGAAACGAATCACGGTCATTAAATGAATCACCCGGTCATTAAGTGATTTAGCTTGTCGGAAGCCAGCTGGGAAGGCCCACCACGGGTGGTCACGTGAGCCTGGAAGGCTGCAATCTTCGTACATATGTGCCAGTTGCCAATCATCTGAATTTTGATCAGGTGACTGTGGGGAAGCTGTGTCGCTTGTCAATTGCCAGGACAGGCTTAAAACTACTGCAGCCAATTTTGGTCACCCTATCACAAAAAAGATGTTGAGAGTTTGGGAAAAAATCAGAGAAGAGCAACTAAGAGGATCAAAGGCCTGGAGACTAAAACATACGAAGAATGGCTGCGGGACTTGGGTTTGGCTAATCTAGAGAAAAGAAGAAATAGGGGAGACATGATAGCAGTATTCCAGTAATTGAGGGGCTGCCACAAAGACGAGGGGGTCAAACTATTCTCCAAAGCACCAGAGGGCATCACAAGAAACAATGGATGGAAACTAATCAAGGAGAGAAGCAACCTGGAATTAAGAAGAAACTTCCTAACAGTGAGGACAATTAACCAGTGGAACAGCTTGCCTCCAGAAATCGTGGGTGCTCCATCACTGGAGGTTTTTAGGAAGAGACTGGAAAGTCACTTGTCTGAGATGGTATAGGTCCTCCTGCTTGAGCAGGGGGCTGGACTAGAAGACCTCCAAGGTCCCTTCCAGCTCTATTCTATTCTCTTTAACGTTTTTTTTAATGTCGTACCTTTGAACAGTCGCAAAATAAATGGTTGCAAATTAAGGGCTACCTGGGTACAGTTCCAAATTACACTGATGTAGGGATGATCTACAGTCTTACCAGTAAAGCATTTTTAACCTCTATTTCTTTTAAAATATTGGAAGGACAAACCAAATAAGGACATACGTACAAGAACAAAGAGAATTGGAAAAGGCCCAGTCGCCATAAAATAAAAGAAATAAGCAGAGAAAAAAAATTACAATTGTGGCCAAAACATGGAATTCGTTATTTCATTGATTACATAATTGTAATTGAATACATTAAGCTAAAATCACTGTGTCATCTTGAGGAATGATTGCAAATCGTTGCAACGCTCTGTAATGTTTATATTGATTCGTCACTTCAACAGTGTCTAAAATAAATGCACATAATCTTATGAAAAGCATAATAATTAAAAAACAACCCCCCCAAACTCCATAATCTACATTCTTACCCAACGGATGATTGCATCAAATTATTTATAAACATTAAAATTGCTTCTAGTTTCTTTACATCAAATGTTTTCCTCGTGAAAAATACACTCTAAAAACATTTGCCCTGTCGTGTGACATGAATTATAGGGAAAGTCATTCTTACTTAAATTTAACAGAACAGAATAACACAGTTGGAAGGGACCTTGGAGGTCTTCTAGTCCAACCCCTTGCTCAAACAGGAAACCCTATATACTATTTCAGACAAAAGATTGTCCGTTTAGTCAACTTTTCGTTCTGGATGTAATTTGTGATAGTTTTTACTTCTAAGGCCAATTATAGAAATTTGGAGAAGGGGGTAGAGTGGATGTTGGTATTGTAATCCTGTTACTGCTACCACATGTGCACGGATAAGATCCAGATGGCAACATCTGTCAAAGCAGCATGTTTTTAATGTCTTAAACTTGGTTGCACGGATTCACCACAATCCAAGAGTCAGTACAAAGTCATGGAATTATTTTGCTACCTAATGCATCATTCAACTTTGGAATTTGCAGTAACAAGATGTGGTGTTGGTCACCCTCTTAGTGGGCTTCCAAAAAGAGTCAGATCAATTCCTTGGAAGTCCTGGAGATCAGGGGCTCTTGGTTGTGATGGTGGTGAGACTTCTTCTGAAGGCCATCCGCTGGAAGAACTGGAGGCTTCCTTGTGCAGTTGGTGATCAACTGTGAGAAGGGTTAGTAGATCCAGAACTCCCCTCCAATCGAAAATGGCTTCACAGCACAAACTCAAGGAAATATTTGTCTACCTAATGCATCCTTCAACTTTGGAATTTGCAACAACGAGGCATGGTGTTGGCTATCATCTGAAGGCCATCTGCTGGAAGAACTGAAGGCTTCCTTGTGCAGTTGGTGGACAACTGTGAGAAGGGTTAGTAGATCCAGAGCTCCCCTTCAACTGAACATGGCTTATCCAAAAAGGGTTGGACCAATTCCTGGGAAGTCCCAGAGATCAGTGGCTCTTGGATGGTGGTGGGACCTCTTCTGAAGGCCATCCGCTGGAAGAATTGAAGGCTTCCTTGTGCAGTTGGTGGACAACTGTGAGAAGAGTTAGTAGATCCAGTGCTCCCCTTCAACTGAACATGGCTTATCCAAAAAGGGTTGGACCAATTCCTGGGAAGTCCTGGAGATCAGGGGCTCTTGGTCTCGATCGTGATGGGACTTCTTCTGAAGGCCATCCGCTGGAAGAATTGAAGGCTTCCTTGTGCAGTTGGTGGACAACTGTGAGAAGGGTTAGTAGATCCAGAGCTCCCCTCCAACTGAACATGGCTTATCCAAAAAGGGTTGGACCAATTCCTGGGAAGTCCTGGAGATCAGGGGCTCTTGGTCTCGATCGTGATGGGACTTCTTCTGAAGGCCATCTCCTGGAAGAATTGAAGACTACCCTATGAGAAGAGACCATTGGCGTAGAAGATCCCGAGTTCCACTCCAACACAACCTGGCTGGTCGTTGCTCTAAGCCCCTTCCCCTAATCAGTGCTTTCTTCTTGGAATCTCGCCCTACCTGGAGAGGGTCTGCTTTTTTTTAATCACTACACAAAAATCCCTCTTAACCAAGTCTAATCAGCTAAGCCTGAGGTGTGTTGCTATCTTCACAGTGTCTTAGACTAATCACCGTAATAAAGGCGCCGAAGGGAGCCTTCTCTAAAGTGGCATTTACTACCGGTTGTCCCCGATAACAAAAGCTTTCTGATTAAAGTCAGCGTTTTATCACTTCAGAGCAAATCTACTCCGTAGACAGGCGCTAATAAAACCTACAGAAGCAACAGGCTGAAACAAATATTCTAGCAATAAAAAAAAAAACAGCCACAGAAGGGAGGGGAAATTGTTCGGCTCTTTATAAAAAGACGTCTAATTTCCTTGGGGAAGGAAAGGGGAAGAGGTACAACGTGTTAACCAGGACACGGGGAGATGTAGTTCATCGCTCTTCATTTAATTGATGTGTGGGCCAGAGGAGTGATCGTGGGTTGATATTTTAATTGATTTATTGACTGAGGAAATTAACACGCTGGCCAGTCCCTTAAGAGCCCTGACCAGCTTACAGCCTACTCTGTAGACATCGCTTAATACCATTATTGTAATTTAAACTTACTAGGCAATCCACGTTACAACCCCCCCCCCAAGTGCATTAAAAAGCTTGGGGAAACCATTGTGATTTGAGCCCAGTCTTAACGGAGACTTGGTTTCTTTTCATTCCCATCGCGTGGGGCTCCATCGTGCAAGAAAAAAAAAATTAAATTGAGGTTGTCGGTGTCAAATGTATCTGGATGCTTAAACAAACCACAGCCTCTCTCCGTTGTGGTTTTCCGACAATAAGAAAGGAACTTTTTAAATATACAGGAGCAATACTCTTAATGTAGTCTGTTTTCATTAAATTTAAAAGCAATCCAATATAATGTTTGCCTTAACCCTGCCCGTTTCCAAGGTCTGGCTCCATTCTCTGTGTAGAATTTGGCATGTCCAAGCTGGGATGGACATTACGTCTGCCGGTGCCAAAAGTTACAAGCTTTTTTTAATTGCAGGGATCTGCCCAAGAGCAGACAGTCCATCAGCTGTCTTTAGCTACTTCAGCATAATTGTATCGACCAACTTAAGGATTCTGGTTCTCCAGAAGATTCCTATGTTGCCAACAAGGCCTTCTGAAAAACCGGCACTTGATGCTGAGATGGTTGGTTGTCCTCTGCTTCTTCCAACTTGTAGATTCCATTAACTTCTTCCCTGAAGCTCTTGCGTGCCAGCAGCTATTGCAATTTCCTCTGTTTCAGCCGGAATATCGCTCTGAAGAGGAACAGGGCCAGGGAAGCGGAAAGGAAGCTAATGAGAACCACACAGATGGCCGAGAGTCTGGTTGGCTGCTGAATCGGCAAACGTCTCAGCAGGCCAGGCTACAAGACGACAACAAAACCGTGCGGTTTGTCCACAGGATGCAGGAAAAGTGCAGTGTTGTGATCACAAGCCCAGCGTCTTCCAAGAATCTTTGGCTATTAATGGCTATTGAAGTCGGACCGTCGCTGCCAAGGGTCATCACCATCCAATCTCCATTTGTGGGCCAAACATGTACATCTGGATGCACTCTGATTGGATTGGAAGAGGCGGTCTCCTTATGACAGAATTGAGATCATGTCACTGGGAGACACTGGGGTCATTTGGTTCCACCGATCTCCAAATGTAGCTCCTTCCAGATGTGTGGACTTCAACTCCCAGAATTCCATCAGCATGACCCATTACTGACAGTTCTGGGACTTTAAATCCACATGACCAAAGTTGTACAGGTTGAAAATTGCTACCTATTCAGTGCAGGATCTAGAACCCAAGAGGAACCCACTTGGATAGGTAGACATTCAATCTCTGCTTAAATGATCATGCAGACAGAATAACAGAGTTGGAAGGGACCTTGGAGGTCTTCTAGTCCAAGTCCCTTGCTCAGGCAGGAAACCCTATACCGTTTCAGACAAATCTCTTCGTTAAAAACCTCCAGTGATGGAGCAGCCACAACTTCTGGAGATGTTCCACTGGTTGATTGTTCTGTCAGGAAATTCCTCCTTAGTTCCAGGTTGCTTCTCTCCTTGATGGGTTTCCATCCATTGCTTCTTGTCCTGCCTTCAGGTGCTTTGGAGAATAGGTTGACCTCCACCTTCTATGTGGCAGCCCCTCAAATATTGGTTATCATATCTCCCCTAGTCCTTCTTTTCATTAAACATCCAATTCCTGGCTATTTTGTGGTTGATGTCTCTCCACTTCTTCTGATTTTCTTTTGAGTTCTGCTTGAATAACTCCAGCCAAGTTACAAAGTCATCTGCAACCTCACACATCTGCCAAGCCATAGCTCTTCTGAGACAGATTTTTCCCTTTCTAAAAGCCACGATGAACATGGATTTCTGAGCAATTCCGATCCCTTGCTTTCAGTCCTACCTCTCTGGAATAATAAAGAACAAATCCATCTTCCACACAAGAGTTGTGTAGATATTTGTAGGTGGCTGTCATTTTCTCCAACCTCTGGGTATTATTTCTCCCGAACAGTGCAAAACTCAAGAGTTATCCAACTTATTTTCAGAGATTGCCCTGGACGTTTTACCTCCAGCAAGACAGGGTTGACTTTGGACACAGTTGAAGCCTGTTTCTCAAAGCTTTAATTGATAATCGGGTGTGTGAGAATTAGTTAAGCAACTATTTTTAAGCATGTCCAGTTCGTACTTTTTTCCGTCAAGAGTTTTGCATTTTTATACCCTTCACAGATGTTTCTGTTTAACACCCTCGTAAAACTCCGGAAGAGTAATTATTGCCTTTGTAATGAATATTTTAATTTTACTTGTACGAGTGTGGAGGAACAGAGGGGAAAAAAAAACCCCATCCTAATTCATAAAAATTAAGGCAAATATTATGGTGGCTAAACTCTAATGGAGCCAGATCACCGTTCTAATCCTAAATTTAAATGCATTACTGATCCTTGAACCATTAAATGTCCGATAAGTTAAATTAGGTTCCTTGTAAGCATAATTAATCTCCTTCTTCAATGAAGATATTACAAAGGAGTTAATTTGATTCTCAGAAACATCCCCAAAATTGAATTATAAGATAAAGCAAATATTTGACCTTTAAAAAAAAAAAAGGCAGATAATTACTAAAAGGGGAAATCAATACACTATGGGGAATTGGCATAAAACCTTAATTCTGTGCAAACAGCATGCAGTTAGGTGAGAGTTTGAGCAGCAATGCATGCTGGGAACTTTCTTCTCTCCGGGCACTTGATAACCAAGGACACAGGAGAGAGCTCTCACACCAGCACGGAACCTCTTCTGCAGAATGTTTTATTTATTTATTGAGCCAAATAAACATTGCTAATCCTTTTCTTACGGAATGCTATCATGCACCGGCTTCCCTTCCCAGGGGGGGGTCTCTTCCACAGAAAACCAACTTCTCTTTTGAAAGTGTTTATACTGATGGGGTTCCATCGATCGGTGTATGTGCGGATCCCACTAAGGGAGCCCTTTATGCAGTTTTACCCAAGCAGGCTGACCATAACCTGGGCCTGCAAACATTTCAATGATAGACAGATAGATGGATGGTACAGGATAGGTGGATAGAGAAGATGATAGATAGATAGATAGATAGATAGATAGATAGATAGATAGATAGATAGATAGATAGATAGATAGATAGATAGATAGATAGGTAGGTAGGTAGGTAGGTAGGTAGGTAGGTAGGTAGGTAGGTAGGTAGGTAGGTAGGTAGGTAGATGGACAGACTGTAGATAGATGATAGATACGGTGGATGGATAGAATGGAGAGAGAGATGAGAGAGAGGGATAGGTAGATAGGTAGATAGACAGACAGACAGACAGATACAGTATAGATAGATAGATAGATAGATAGATAGATAGATAGATAGATAGATAGATAGATAGATAGATAGATAGATAGATAGATAGATAGATAGATAGATAGACAGATAGACCCCTTCCCAATCTTTAATATCATAAATAACCAGAAGCTTCTCCTCATAATTATGGCACCCTCTCCAAACAAGCAACTAATTGCTACGATTGCTCAGATAGATAGATATATAGATAGATAGGTAGGTAGGTAGGTAGGTAGGTAGGTAGGTAGATAGATAGATAGATAGATAGATAGATAGATAGATAGATAGATAGATAGATAGATAGATAGATAGATAGATAGATATAGATTAAATAGGTAGGTAGGTAGGTAGGTGGGTGGGTGATGGGCGGGCGGACGGATGGAATATTTGATGGATGGATAAATAGATGATACATGAGAGATAGATGATAGGGAGGGAGGTAGATGGGTAGATAGATATAGATTAAATAGATATAGATTAGAGAGAGAGAGAGAGAGAGAGACAGAGACAGAGACGGGGGGGCAAGCAGGCAGACAGGCAGGCAGATAGATAACTGGTAGAATATACGATGGATGGATGGATAGATGATACATGATAATACATGATAAATGTATGGAAAGATAGATGAGAGACAGATGGTAGGGATGGATATATGGACAGACAAACGGATAGCTATCCTACACACACCCACACGACGCTTCCTTCTCTGTTTTCCAACTGGCTCAAAATTAACATTGTCAAGTGTTGTTTTTTTATTAGCGAGTTCCACTTTTGTAAACCCCTTCCCCATCTTTAATATCATAAATAAGCAGAAGCTTCTCCTCATAATTATGGCACCCTCTCCAAACGAGCAACTAATTGCTACGATTGCTCACAGAAATGTGTATTTATAAAGGACGCCCTCCCGGCAAATGCCAGAAGGTGCTCCATCCGACATTAAAATTGCAGCTTACATCTGTGTGATGGGGAAGTTGTTGTTTACAGCTTTTGAGTAGAGAACTCCAGGCAAAGGTTTTCAAGCCACGTTAAATTAAACGGCTGGGGGGGGACTTGTCTCCTACTCGAGGTGGGAAATTGCCTCTCTGTCATCCTTTCAGCAGTTTAATTGGCCCAACTATTGAAAATTTAAGAACATTATCAACCCGGTTAGATTAGGGCAAAGATATATTCGGTCAAACTTTTTTTATTTTGACTGTCAAACAAAGGCCGCGTTCCCGTCCCACCTCAATACTTGCTGATGAAACTCTGGATGGTTATGTAAGTGGTTTTCCCAGTTGCAATGAATGGCTGTGAAAGTTGGACCATAAGCAAGGCTGAGCGCCAAAGAACTGAGGCCTTTGAATTATGGTGCTGGAGAAGACTCCTGCGAGTCCCCTGGACTGCAAGGTGATCAAACCGGTCAGTCCTAGAGGAGATCAACCCCGACTGCTCTTCAGAAGGCCAGATCCTGAAGTTGAAACTCAAGTACTTTGGCCACCTAATGAGAAGGAAGACTCACTGGAGAAGAGCCTAATGCTGGGAAAGATGGAGGGCAATAGAAGAAGGGGACGACAGAGAAGGAGATGGCTGGATGGAGTCACTGAAGCAGGAGGCATGAGCTTCAATGGACTCCAGAAGATGGTAGAGGACAGGAAGGCCTGGAGGAACGTGGTCCATGAGGTCGCGATGGGTCGGACACGACTTCGCAACTAACAAGAACAAAGTAGGACCCAACCAGGAGCTGTGGTGGTTACGGGTTGCAACCAGAAATCATCTTAGATGCTGGGGCTTCAGAAATAAGCCAAATCTGTTTAAGATGTGGCAATTAAATCGTGATCTGACATGAGCCACGAGTCCAGGGATGCTGCTGACGCATCTGACCATCACTTATTTGAAATAGGTTCTCTACTACGTGTCTCTGGAGATTCTCCGTCCTCCAGGTCACGGTTGTCCCAAAGGGGCTTTTTCAAGAGGCAACCGGACTGTCTTGGTTTGTCCCTGAAGACATTTCCCTTCTCATCCGGGGCGGCTTCTTCAGTTCTGACTGAATGGCGGGGAAGGTAAGGATGTTAGAACTGGAGAAGCTCCTCGGATGAGAAGCGAAAGGTCTTCAAGGGAAAACAAAGAAAGTTGCCTCTTGAAAAAGCACCTTTGGGATTCTCTCCTGTGTATTGAACTGGAGTTGATTATTTTCTCTCTTTATTTCAGCTTGCAGAGCGTCTAGAATTCCCACCTGTGTTTTGACGCGCATTTTGATTATTTCTTCTTTTCCTTTTTGGAAATCCCAGCTGCTTAGCAGACAGTAAGCATGGGGGGGGGAGAGAAACAGCCTCTCCCCACCCCCCAAAAAAACCAGGGGGGGGGAAAGCCAGCAAAAATCCTACATTCCTACACCCCGATTCATTCAATCTGCTGTTTTGCCTGACGACTAGATTAATAAGCCATTACACCAGCTACTTGAACGCTTATCTAGTGTAAATGCATCTGTCAGGCACATTCCACATCATCAATAAAAGCTGCCAGATCGCTTTATAATTCAATGATATAAGCTCTAAGCATCTTTGGGGGGAAAATATAATTTAAAGACTGCCATTCTACGGTTCTGTGGTGGTCGTATCTGCGTTGACAATTCCCGCCCGTTGGACGTCGAAACCTTCCCCATCCTGGAATGACGCACGGCCCCAGCTTGCGTCCTAAAGCTCTGTCGGACACCAGCTTATCAAAAATAGCCGTATCTTTTGGCTTGTCCGGCCTCATTTGCAGATAAAACTCTGCAAAACCAGGAAGGCCTCAAGGCAGGAGAACGTCCTTACCCACCACCACCTGTCCGGCTTGCAAAAGGGCTCCAGGTTTCGATTCCAGGACCTCTGGCTTAAAGAGAGAGAGTAAAAAAAAACAAAACAGCAACAATAAACAGGCAACAAGCAGCCATCTGGATTATGTTATATGGGCTTGTGCAGTCTGGAACCAAGGGGTGTGTGTGTGTGCATCAAATAAAGTTCTTGGTGTCCTGCCATTTCAATAGATGAAAGGCCAAGAGAAGGCATCCGGAAAAGGCCCTATCTCTAATGCAGGGGCTGGAGATGGGGGGGGGGGGGCGATACATTTGAAATGCAATAAATCCAATAGAGATAATTTCCTCTTAGATTGCCAGGGATTGTGTTGCTTTTTACATTAGAAGAATAGGTTAGATTAAATTAATTAGATTAGATTAGATTAAGAGCAGAGCAGAGTGGAATACAGAATGGAATTAGGAATAGAATGGAATGGAATGGAATGGAATAGAATAGAATAGAATAGAATAGAATAGAATAGAATAGAATAGAATAGAATAGAATAGAATAGAATAAGAGATAGAGAATGGAATGGAATGGAATGGAATAGAATAGAATAGAATAGAATAGAATAGAATAGAATAAGAGATAGAGAATGGAATGGAATAGAATAGAATAGAATAGAATAGAATAGAATAGAATAGAATAGAATAGAATAAGAGATAGAGAATGGAATGGAATGGAATAGAAGAATAGAATAGAAGAATAGAATAGAATAAGAGATAGAGAATGGAATTGAATGGAATGGAATGGAATGGAACAGAATAGAATAGAATAGAATAGAATAGAATAGAATAGAATAGAATAGAATAGAATAGAATGGAATGGAATGGAATGGAATAGAATGAGAGAGAGAATAGAATAGAATAGAATAGAATAGAATAGAATAGAATAGAATAGAATAGAACAAATAAGATTAGATAGAATAGAATAGAATAGAATTATAGAATGAATAGAATAGAATATATATACTTTGCTCGCACAAGCACAAAGCCGAAGACCCCAGCCTGAAGATGACGAGTGGGACCTCGTCGAAACGTCGCCAAGATACTCTCAATCTTCCACGGGAAAAGACCCGAATATGCCAAGACCTGCATATATATATTTTAAAAAAAACTGGAAATGCAGCACTTCAATTCATCCAAGCCAATGCACAGAATGGCATAAGAAGCCACGAGAGACAACACCGCCAAAGATTTTGCCCTTTAAATATCTCTTGCCTGAAAAATGCAAATTGCTACCTGAAGAGATTTAAGTATTCATACATCCAACAATTTTACGGCCCTGGAAATTAAAGCTGGGCGCTTCGTGATTAATCAAAGAATAACCAAGCTGAGGTGTGTGTGTGTGTGTGTGGAGGGGGGTGTCGGGAAATTCTTCTGATTAGGTGGAAATGAAAGCATCACAAAACAGCTCGTTGCTAAACATATTTCTGGGTTGAATTAAGGGCAAGGTAGGATGTCGTCATAATGAACATGCATCAGGAAGAGACTGGACAGCCATTTGCTTGGAATGGTCTAGGGCAGGGCAACTTGGAAACTAATAATAATAATAATAATAATAATAATAATAATAATAATAATAATAATAATAATAATAATAGTAATAATAATAATAAAGTTGGAAGGGACCTTGGAGGTCATCAAGTCCAACCCCTTCTCAGGCAGGAAACCCTGTACCATTTCAGACAAATGGCTGTCCAGTTTCTTCTTAAAAACTTCCAGTGTTGGAGTATTCACCACTTCTGGAGGCAGGTTGTTCCACTGGTTAATTGTTCTAACTGTCAGGAAGTTTCTCCTTAGTTCTAGGTTGCTTCTCTCCTTGGTTAGTTTCCATCCGTTGCTTCTTGTCCTGCCTTCAGGCGCTTTGGAAAATAGCTTGACTCCCTCTTCTTTGGGGCAGCCCCTGAGATACTGGAAGACTGCTATCTTGTCCCCCCTCGTCCTTCTCTTCATTAAACTAGACATACCCAATTCCAGCATCCATTCCTTATATGTTTTAGCCTCCGGTCCCCTAATCATCTTTGTAGCTCTTCTCTGTACTCTTTCTAGAGTCTCAACATCTTTTTTTACATCGTGGTGACCAAAACTGGATGCAGTATTCCAACTGTGGCCTTACCAAGGCACTTGAAGACCTGTGGACTTCAACTCCCAGAATTCCCCAGCCAGCCTGGTTGAACTGAAGCCCACAAGTCTTTAAAACGCCGAACGACTCAAGAGTAAAGAAAATACTGAGCAGAGGTGAGCCCTATCGGTGAAGAGAAAGGAGAACATAATAGATCAGGGATCTCCAAACTTGGCAACTTTTAAGACTTGTGGACTCGGCTGGGTGGGGAATTCTGGGAGTTGAAGTCCACAACTTCATAAAGCTGCCACGTTTGAAGGCCCCCCCTGTGATAGAGAGAGAGGTGTAGACCCGAGAGACATAGACCATGGCTGAAAGCAAAGAGTGGACCCTCCAAAGGAGTAGGAACCTGTTGAACCGGATGGCTCATTCATCTTCAAAACCCCAAGGCTTTGGAGAGCTGAAGCAGCCACAGCCAAGCAAGCTGCTGCCATTTTGAAATATATACTTTCTTTGGAGAGTAGGCAACAGAATTCTTTTTCAATGTGGGTCAATGTGCTCACAGTAAAAAAAAAAAGGCAATAAAGGTTATCCCATCCCATCCCATCTTATCTTGATTGTCTCCAATCCTTGGAGCAATCAAGCACAAGGTTTTGAAGATCAATACCGATTAGTTTGAGCCTTAGCAGTCCAGACTACTCACTCAAAATAGCATTCAAAGCAAAATGCCTTACCTAAAGAGACCTGGAAAAACACGTGGAGGCCCATTCTCTTGGTCTGTCTTTCCAACTCCACTGGTCAAGCCATCCAGCCTCACCTTGAGTTGAAGCTCCTTGTTATATTGTGGGGATTCTGAGACAGCAGAATTCCCACAATTCATCGGCCTGGACAATAAATTAAATCAAAGCCAAGCACCGTAGAAGGATAGGGAAGTAAGTTTATACAGACCTGGTAAGGGCAATCCAGCTTCTATATTCTCTGTTGTTGAAGTTTGGTAGCCACCATCTTTTCCCCAACTGCCTTCACCTCCAGCCTTCCACACCTGCTCCATCAGAGCTGGATCTGATGGAGCAGGTGTGCTTGCTCCCTGCTGATGTGGCTTACTCACGAGGAAGCTGGAGGTTTCCCTCTGCCACAAGCTCTTCTGTATTGTTGGCAGATCTATTCTATTCTATTCTATTCCTTCCAACTCTTATTCTATTCTACTCTAATCTATTCTATTCTATTCTATTCCTTAATTCTATTCTATTCCTTCCAACTCTCTATTCTATTCTATTTTATTCTATTCTATTCCTTCCAACTCTTATTCTATTCTAATTCTATTCTATTCCTTCCAACTTATTCTATTCTATTCTAATCTATTCTCTATCCTTATTCTATTCTATTCCATTCTATTCCTTAATTCTATTCTATTCTATTCCTTCTAACTCTTATTCTATTCTATTCTATTCCTTCCAACTCTCTATTCTATTCTATTCTTATTCTATTCTATTCCATTCCATTCTCTATTCTATTCTAATTCTATTCCTTCCAACTCTTATTCTATTCTATTCCTTCCAACTCTCTATTCTATTCTATTCTATTCTATTCCTTCCAACTCTTATTCTATTCTATTCTATTCCTTCCAACTCTCTATTCTTCTATTTTATTCTATTCTATTCTTATTCTATTCTATTCCTTCCAACTCTCTATTCTATTCTAATTCTAAGTCTATTCCTTCCAATTCTTATTCTATTCTAATTCTATTCTGTTCTATTCTATTCCTTCCAACTCTTATTCTATTCTACTCTACTCTATTATCTTCTGCTCTGCTCTGCCGTGCTCTACTCTACTCTACTCTTCCATTCCATTCTGTATTAGGCTTAAGCCTCCAGGGCTACTTAAAAGGCTACATATGACACCTAAACAACCCCCTAAAAGCTGGACTCCCCAAAACTTGAGGAAACATTTCCCCCACCCGTTAGAATCTTTTAAGCTTGAGGTGGCTTAAAGTATTTATGAACAAAGAAAAATAAAGGGATAAAATGTAGATTTTTGAGAAGTTCAAGGTGGTCCGTGGCAATTTCAGACAAAAACAAAAACACACACACACAGCACAACAAGCGATCCATTTATTGAACTGGAAACGTGGACCTTAACATCTTGTTTCTGAAATCAATTTCCTCGTCTCGCACTTTTACTACATACAACTCAGCCGGAGCATAAATCCATCCCTCCATACGCACACATGTCTTAAGTTAGGGGGGAAAAAAATATATTAGCTGTGTACCGTATAAAACGAAGCAATGAAAAAAAAAAGCTGGAATCCAGCCGTCCAGATGTAAGCCAAGACAGAGAAAGATTTTATGGGGAAATAATTTATTCCTTGCTGAAAGTTGAAGGCTATCTCGAAGTTCTGATTTTTTCAGAGTTTTTTCCTCCCAGTAACTACTCATCTTTGTAGTTCTTAGTAATTTCTGGAGAGAAATAAGGTGGAACGTCTGATCAAGGGGCTTTTGAGTGCTTGGAGAAGCGCCCACTTCCTTATACCTCTGTCCTCAATAGATCAAAGCATCAAAGAGATGGTTGACACACAAGCTGTCAGATACCATTTAAAGGTCCCACCAAGTGAGGCCAATGTTGAAATGATGGGATCTAGGGTCCAACAGCATCTGTTCCCAAGCCAGTGTAGATCCCTTGATCTAGTCTACTAACGCAATTCAGACATCTGGCAAATTCCAGAAACATGGACCAAGGAGAACCATCTCTGTTCCACCAAATTTGCTCGTGGACTCAGTTGTCCTTCTCCTCTCCTATCTGCCACGCAATGAGAAAAAAAATGTAGCTTTCTACATTAGCTTTCTACATTTCCTTGGCTGTCTGAAACAAACCTAACCAAACATCCAGTTATCATTTTAATTATTTCTGCTTAGTATTTCTGCTGGCACTAATTGCCTAGAGGGGTCTCAAGAAAAATTAAGATATTTTGATGCCTAGGACGGTTTAATTTTGCTAGGTTCCTAAGGGCTGCTTCACTTGTTATTTTTTTTTTCCTAATATGAAAGAAGTTATCAGTCTGGGAAGGAGAAGATAGGGATACAGTAAAAGCAATATCATGGAATTAAAATTATATCGGGATAAGACTCTGAGAAACATCCAGGTTGATTAGGACGGCTTGATCACCCGTTTTCCATTGACGTTGGCGTACCCAACTGAGACTTCGACCTATAAATACTTCTTTTAAATCCTACCTTTAAAAGGACTTCTCTAAAATGCTAGTTATACAAGTCTGAGGCCGTAGCAAACAAGAAATATATCACAGACAATCAAGACATCCTAAAATAATCTACAGGAATGGTTTAGATGCAAGAATGCTTGCAAGGAATATTATAGAGCAAAATGTGGCCATTTTTTAAAATGAAAATCATACTTTGAATTATGTTGGGGTTTTTTTTAACAGCTTAATGAGGACAGGAGGACAATGGGAGGTGCTCATCAGCAATGGACCTGGAATGTTTGGACCTTCTGACCCAGGTTTTGCAGGAGTTTGGTTCCTGTGGTTTTGAACCAGGTCAAAAGGGGGTTCCAAATTTCAACCATGCCATTGGGGAAATATCGGGGACGTTGGGTCTTCTCAAAGGACAACCTTTGCACATTGTCCAAGCAGGCAAGATAGCAAGCAGCAATTTAGATGCAGTTACTCTAGTGGGGAAGCAGAATGCCCTTTGCAGTTGAATGGTGGAAAAGTCCTACTTAAAACCCAATGAGCAAAGACTTTTCCACCTCAAAGGCAGCCCCCCCCCCCAAAAAATAAACTCCCCCCTTCCCCCATATTCAACGGGTAACTTTTGCAAACGTGGCTAATGGAGATTCTTAGTTATCCAGGTCAGGGTTGTCCCAAAGGTGTTTTTTCAAGAGGCAACTGGACTTTCTTGGTTTTCCCCCCCCTGAAGACGTTTCACTTCTCATCCAAGAAGCTTCTTAAGTTCTGAAGAACTTCAGCAGAACTGGAGAAGCTTCTTGGATGAGAAGCGAAAAAGGTCTTCAAAGAAAAATCAGGAAGTGCAGTTGAAATAGCACCCTTGGGGCCTCAGGAGCAACCAGTTTTTGTGGTTTAAAGTGGGGCTAACTCCTCCATCTGGGCTGCAAAGGAGAAACGCAAGATTCTGCAATTATGGGATGGAGAGGGCAGGGTGGGGGGATCAGAGCAACTCGTCGCGTGCAAGCCAACTTCTCCATTTCCTTTTCGTTTCGGTGTCCGCTCGGATTGGCTGGGGCGATGCAGATCAGAAGTAAGTTTTTAGCCAAGACTTTCAAGCAGAGGATCGCAGTGTTTTTATCTACCTTCACACGCGCCTCCAAGTTCCCCACACATCAAAAACTCAGCCTGCCCGAATTAACTGAGCCTTCTCGGACATTTTCCAGCAGATCCGTCTTCATGCCACTGGCATGGAAAGTGCCACCATTTTCACACGGCATTTCTCTGGCCCAGCCAGAGAAAATTGGCGGGGAAAAAAAACAAAACATGGTTACCAAATTTACCCATCCCCGGGGCTGGTGAAGAGAAGAACGTTGCGGTCTGGATATCCAGAAGACATCGGGGTAGAAAATGCTGGAGTAGTCGGGTGCAAATGGAAGGAACGTTAAGGCCTTGGAGGTAAAGAAGTAGTCATAAGCATCGGCTCGGCAAAGGAACATGGTCTTTATTGTAGGACCCGGAGCCTTCGCTTAAACCCTTTTCTTGACGAGGCTGGACGGGGTGGCTTTGTTCTCTGAGGGCTGGACCTGGGGAATAAAGCACGGTTTGGCATGAAGGGGGGCCATCGCAGCCACAACTAAACAACCTCTTTCTCCGGTGTAGTGGGATTTCTGACTGTGCGCTAGGCGGTGCCACCGTGTAGAGCAGGGGTCTTCAAACTTGGCCCTTTGATGACTTGTGTGCCTGGCTGATAAATTCTGGGAGTTGAAGTCCACAAGCAGGGGGTCTTCAAACTTGGCCCTTTGATGACTTGTGGACTTCAACTCCCAGAATTCCTCAGCCAGGCATGCCTGGCTG
The DNA here is from genome assembly GCF_001527695.2 of Protobothrops mucrosquamatus. Lineage (NCBI taxonomy): Eukaryota > Metazoa > Chordata > Lepidosauria > Squamata > Viperidae > Protobothrops > Protobothrops mucrosquamatus. The sequence continues at coordinate 85,409 of NW_015386564.1, read as the reverse complement.
AGGAATTCTGGGAATTGAAGTCCACATCTAGCAGGAGCGGGAAAAGACTTATCTGCCCGTCTCAGACTTAAGGAACTTGCCAATAAATACGACCCCAGCCGAAATAAAGAACGGCTACCCCAGAAAGGGTCAACAAAGATTCTGTAGAAAAACAGCAGCCAAAATAAGGGGAGAAATCTCTTTTTTCCCCCCGATATGTTGAATAATTTTCCCTCTTCTCAGCCATCCCGTCTTCTCCTCCTTGCCAGGGTTGATGATTTGACTTATGGGGTGAAAGATTCTTAACGCTGGATGGAAGAAGGAAGCAGAATGAAGGAGAACGCAGACCCTGGAAGAGGCAATCAGCTTACAACCGTCACCGTTATGGACCAATCGGAAAGCACAACCGGAATACTGAGGCCCAATGATTGGTTGAACAGAGAGGGGGGGAATCTGAAGCTCCTTCTCCAAGACGGGAGTGGCGAGTCGGTTTTTCCAGATCCCAATTATTGTTTATTTATTTATTTATTTATTATTTTTTTGCAAGATGGATGATTCAGAAGACCAGATGACTTGCGGAAAAAGGAAGAAGGAAAGTCAAAACTGAAAAGCGACAGGAGGATGAGATGTGTGTATGTGAGTGTTTTTACTTACTTCGAGGTTCCCTCTGGCCTTTTTTAAAACGTTGTGCGTTAACGCCACTGCAAAGAGAAAGAAGACTTGGTTTGGCTTGAGAAGGTGCGTTTCCCCTAGGCGTCCAGGGGAGAGTCCTCAACGTACGACCAGGTGTTTAATGTTTAACGTTTTTTGATGTTTAATGGGTGTTATGTATGTACAAATTTCATTTTTAACAGCTGCCAAGGTGCCACCAGCAAAACAAAAAAAAAGGACAATAAAAGTTATTTTATCTATCTAATGGCCCCAAAAAAAGCCCATTTGGGAGAGCGGATTTGGACTTACCACTGTGGGATTTGCCATTAAAAAATGGGTAGAATAGAATAGAATAGAATAGAATAGAATAGAATAGAATAGAATAGAATAGAATAGAATAGAATAGAATAGGAGCTGGAAGGGAGTAGAGTAGAGTAGAGTAGAGTAGAGTAGAGTAGAGTAGAGTAGAGTAGAGTAGAGTAGAGTAGAGTAGAGTAGAGTAAAGTAGAGTAGAGTAGAGTAGAATAGAATAGAATAGAATAGAATAGAGCTGGAAGGGAGTAGAGTAGAGTAGAGTAGAGTAGAGTAGAGTAGAGTAGAGTAGAGTAGAGTAGAGTAGAGTAGAGTAGAGTAGAGTAGAGTAGAGTAGAGTAGAGTGTGGAGTGGAGTGGAGTGGAGTGGAGTGGAATGGAATGGAATAGAATAGAATAGAATAGAATAGAATAGAATAGAATAGAATAGAATAGAATAGAAAAGAATAGAATAGAATAGAATAGAATAGAATAGAATAGAGCTGGAAGGGAGTAGAGTAGAGTAGAGTAGAGGGTGGAGTGGAGTGGAGTGGAGTGGAGTGGAATAGAATAGAATAGAATAGAATAGAATAGAATAGAATAGAATAGAATAGAATAGAATAGAATAGAATAGAATGACAGCATTGGAAGGGACCTTGGAGGCCTTCTAGTCCACCCCCCTGCTCAGGCAGGAGACCCTATACCATTTTAGATACATGATTGTCCAGAAGGGAAATGGCACCAGTTCAAACCATGGGGTTGATCTAGGTCAACCTTCAGTGCCCATTGAGGCCACTGTGACGCCCAGAAGCAGGACAAGGAGCAGGGCAGATGGAAGACCCTTCCCCCACTCACACTGATCTATGATGACCCTCTCCATGTTTTCTTTGAGCTGGCTGGTGGAATACAAGCGCTTGGCCATGCTGTAGAGCTTCTTCTCCTGTTCAGCCACTTTCCGACGGAGCTTGAGGACCTCGGACTTCAGGCTTTCGTCCTGCAGAGCAAGGAGGCGGGTTAGCTTTCCTTCGCACGATGGGTGCTGGCCTTCCCAAAGCTGGACCAGATGCAACTATGGTGGAAGGTGATGCTGGCTCAGGAATTCTGGGAGTTGAAGTCCACGAGTCATAAAAGAACCAAGGTTGCCTACCCCTGCTTTAGGTTTAGAATCATGTTTGATTTAAAGTTTTTGGGGGGGGGACAGTGGCTTTGCTATGTTTTATGTCTCTCCTGCCCTATTTTGATACAGCCTTTGATTGTCCCCAGTAACCTACCTAGAGGTCTTCGGCTCCTGGACTGATTCAAAGTTTCATAACAGCTTATAACAAATCACCAAGTTCTAGAATTGGAAGAGGCTTTTCTTGGGACCAACTGCTGACGTTGCGCCTCCCTAACACAGAGGGTCTCCAAGCTTGGCAACTTGAAGACTCGTGGACTTCAACTCCCAGAATTCCTCAGCCAGCATGACTGTGTAAGGAAGAAGTGAGTAAGCAGCATGGCTGGGTGAAGAGTTCTGGGAGTTGAAGTCCACAGATCTTAAAGTTGCTAAGTCTGGAGACACCTGCCTTAACAGATGGCTGTTGAAGGTCCATAGGAGAAACCCATAGCAAGTTGGGTTTAACCAAAGAGCTTTTGCCCAACAACATATGGAAATTGTCCTTCCCTTCCCTGCAAACCCTTTCCCACTGGCTGTTATTGCATCTGATGGCAAAAAAAGCTATTGTTGTTGTTAGTTGCGAAGTCGCGTCCGACCCATGGCGACCCCATGGACAAGGTTCCTCCAGGCCTTCCTGTCCTCTACCATCTTCTGGAGTCCATTTGAGCTCACGCCTGCTGCTTCAATGACTCCATCCAGCCACCTCATTCTCTGTCGTCCCCTTCTTCTCTTGCCCTCCATCTTTCCCAGCATCAGGCTCTTCTCCAGGGAGTCCTTCCTTCTCCTTAAGTGGCCAAAGTACTTGAGTTTCAACTTCAGGATCTGCCCTTCTAAAGAGCAGTCGGGGTTGATCTCCTCCAGGACTGACCGGTTGGATCGCCTTGCGGTCCAGGGGACTCGCAGGAGTATGGACAGTACCAAAAGGCAAAAACAAAACAAAACAAAAAAAAACTATAGGCCAAGTCAAGAAAGATTTCCTTCTATTAACTCAGCATTATCCAGGTTTATCTTCACGGGAAGACTCAAAGATGGACTTCCTTGTTTTTCCTTTGAAGACGTTTCGCTTCTCATCCAAGAAGCTTCTTCAGCTCTGACTGGATGGTGGGGAGTGGAAGGAAGAAGCTTCTTGGATGAGGGGCGAAATGTCCTCACGGGAAAAAACAAGGAAGTCCGGTTGCCTCGTGGAAAAGCATCTCTGGGGCAACTAGGACCTGGATGGCTGAGAATCACCATGGACCTTCAAGGGAAGACCAGAAGTTCCAACCTGGTCAGGAGGAGAAACAGAGGACCTCTTGGCATGCCTCTATCACGATCCCCTCTCTCCAGCTTTTGGGAGGCTTCAAACCCCTAACCCTAACCCTCCCTCCTTTCTACCCACCCGGAACCCTAACCTGAAGGGAGTAAGCCGCAGCGTGGACCACCTTCATCGGCAAGGAGACCCTCCAGAGGAGGTTCAACAGGCGGGCAGCTTCTTCCAGGTTCTGCTGGACCGCCCTGAAGGTGGCAGACAAACTGCTCAGAGGAACCTGGGGGAGGAGAAATCGGGAGGGAGGGAGATGAGAAAGATTTTATCCCTGGGGGGGAAAGGGGAGGTGGGGTGGGCCCCCTCCCCCCCAAAAAAGGAAAGTCAGCTTGAATTAATGGCACAAATCCAATTTGCTACAGTTTGGGGGCTGATGAGTCTGAATACTGCGAGTCAGGCAAAACTAATTTATTCCGTTAAAAAGGTAGCAAAATTATGCATTATTCAAGAACGGGAGGAAGGGGGGGGCTGCCGGAGGAGCAGGAAAGCAGCCTAATCAATAACGGTAATTAATAATGGGTTACATTTACTGGGCTCTGTGGAAAAACAAGACTCCCCTCCTCTCCTGCTTTGCATTCCATGTCTCGTCGTTTGAAAGTCAAATGACTCCCGACGTCAATTTGGGGCAATATGGATGTTTCTCCCTTAGCAGACTTTCTAAACGCTTCCATTTAATGATGAGCGAGCTATCGGGCTCCTTGGCAGACGGACGAGAGAGCGAAGGAAAAGAAGCGCCAAAGTGAGAAAACTGGTGGGGAAGAATGTTAAGGAGGAAAGAAACTAACCATGATCAAGGTTTGGGGTGGAGAATGTTCTCTGACGGCAACTTAGAAGCCTTCTGGTTTGGATGGGAGTCCCTTTGAAGAAGGAATGGGATGGGATGGAATAGGATGGGATGGGAGAGGATAGGATAAGGAATGGAATAGGATAAGGAATGGAATGGGATAGGAAAGGATAAGATGGGATAGGATAGGATAAGGAATGGAATAGGATACGGAATGGGATGGGATGGAGTGGGATATGGAATGGGATAGGATAGGATGGGATGGGATAGGATAGGATAAGGAATGGAATAGGATAAGGAATGGAATGGAATGGAATAGGATAGGATAGGATAAGGAATGGAATAGGATAAGGAATGGAATGGAATAGAATAGAATAGAATAGAATAGAATAGAATAGAATAGAATGGAATGGAATGGAATGGAATGGAGTGGAATGGAATGGAGTGGAGTGGAGTGGAGTGGAGTGGAGTGGAGTGGAGGGGTGGAGTGGAGAGTAGAGTAGAGTAGAGTAGAGTAGAGTAGAGTAGAGTAAGTAGAATAGAATAGAATAGAATAGAATAGAATAGTTGGAAGGGACCTTGGAGGCCTTCTAGTCCAACCCCCTGCTCAGGCAGGAATCCCTACACCATTTCATGCAAATGTTTGTCTAATCTCTTCTTAAAAACTTCCAGTGTTGGAGCATTCACAACTTCTGGACCTCCACGTTTGTTCCACTGATGAATTGTTCCAACTGTCAGGAAACTTCTCCTTAGTTCTAGGTTGCTTCTCTCCTCGATTTGATGTGATCTGAAGCCAGCGCTCTGCTGGGAAGCTTAAGCTGAAATCGTGAACTTCACAGCAGGCATCTGCCCACTCCCAACTCAAGTCATAAAGATCCCTGGCTTAAGAGAACCCAAGGGCTTCCGGAGAATTGATCCTAGGGAGGATATCAAAACTAGGAGGATATTAGCCAGGTTCCTTTGCTCGTCTGGACTAAGGGCAGCTAATTTTACCCTTCCTCTCCATTAGGGAAACGTCACGGGAACCCCTGGTGCCTGACCCTCCGTCCTCAACTCTTCTAGAAGTCTGTGGTTCTGTTAACAATCCCACCCATTCAGCGTCTCGGCTACGCCACTTACCATCGCCGCAGAATCCAGAGCTTCTGCCTCTTTCAGAGGAAGCTCCAGTTTGGACAGTTGCTTCCGCCCTTCCGTGACCTGCTTCCGGAGACAGTTGTAATCTTCGATCAAGCCGAGAATATGCTGCCCGTTCTTGTCTGCCCACACGCAGTGACTGGGGATGGGGCAAATCTCTCTGGCCTTATTGGTCAACAGGTTGCAATGGGAGGGGCTGTCCAGGGTGCTGAAAGTCAACTCTGAAGGGGAAGGATGGGAGAGGATGTTGGTTAGCTACCCTCCATCGACGCAACTTGTAGACGTGGCAATCAAAAGTCTTCCTTTACGGAGAAGGGAAGACTTTTACTCATTTCTAGATTATTATTAACCCATGGCCTGTACATTTTCTCTGCTCCTCTGGTAGCTGAAGACAATATAGCTCCTCTGCTTCTAAAGAACTGGATGAAATTAACAGAATAACAGAGTTGGGAGAGACTTTGGAGGTCTTCTAGATTGTCCTCCTAGTGCAGGGGTCTTCAAACTTGGCCCTTTGATGACTTGTGGACGTCAACTCTCAGAATTCCTCAACCAGGCACGCTGGCTGAGGAATTCTGGGAGTTGAAGTCCACAAGTCATCAAAGGGCCAAGTTTGAAGACCCCTGCTTGTGGACTTCAACTCCCAGAATTCCTCAGCCAGGCACACTGGCTGAGGAATTCTTGGAGTTGAAGTCCACAAGTCATCAAAGGGCCAAGTTTGAAGACCTCTGTCCTAGTGCCTCCTTTTTCTTATTTACTACTTCCCTTGAATTCAAAATAACAGGATAACAGAGTTGGAAGGGACCTTGGAGGTCATCTAGTCCAATCCCCTGCTCAAGCAGGAAACCCTACACCATTTCAGACAAATGGTTGTCCAGTCTTTTCTTAAAAACCTCCAGTGATGGAGGGTCCACAACTTCTTAAGGCAAGCAGTTCCACTGGTTATTTGTTCTCACTGTCAGGAAATTCCTCCTTAGTTCTAGGTTGCTTCTCTCCTTGGTTAGTTTCCATTCATGGCTTCTTGTTCTGCCTTCAAGTGAACAAGAAACCCAACGCTGGGCATCTCCATTCTAGAGGCCAAAGGCTCACCTAGCTTTCTCTTTATTTCCTAATCCCCTTGGAGTTAATGGCTCTGAGACACGCACGCGTACTTTTGCAATCTTTTAAGATGGCTTGCTTCATCCAGATATTTCTTTCCCCCAGCTCAGCAGAACAAGGTCAAAAGTATCAGATGAAGTCAGCTGTCAAAGTGGGGATATTTATTCGGTAAGTCTTCTGAGCTAAGGGGCATCCATTATGTTCTGTGCCAATAGATGTTCCCTTCCCCATTCAAATTTGTATGGCACGCCAATGCTTCTGTCTCCCCTTAAGCTTTAGGTGGTTAGAATCTTTGATTTAATGGCAGTGGGGGAGGGTGGGGTTGGGGGGGGAGTAGAGAGAATGCTCCCCCAGGACACAACATAAATTTTCTTGATTCATTCACGGACCCTCCAAAGTACATATTGATCATTGCCAAGTAATGCACAGCCAAGACTCTTGTCTTAAACAAGCTATTCAGTTCCGAAAAAGTTTACGGAAACTGGGTTCAACTGTTTAGCTTTGAAGTTGGGCTTCCCTGCCCTCACCTTGGTGCTTCAGAATTCTGAGAGAGGCTCCTTCGATTGGGTTCTTTGGGAAGAGATATCTCAGAAAGAAGTTGGAGGTTTCTGAGATATCTCCTCCCAAAGAATCCAATCTCGGGAGCTGCTCTCAAAATTCTGAAGGGCCACGGGGAGAGCAAAGAGTACGTGAAGTCAATCTCTATCAAGCTTGTCCCCACAAACCATCTAACCACCTTGCGTGGACCCGTTGAATTCTCCACTCGGGAAACTGCTTGGCGGTGGAAGGCAACTCCACCCCCAATTTCCTTGAGCTAAATCTTCGAGAAGATTAAGAAGGTGAGGACACGTTACACGAAGACGGGATGACTTCCCGCCTATTGAGCAAAGGTTTCATGAAGCTCCGACGTGGCTTGAAATAACCCCAGATGGCCTTTTGAGGAACAAGACAAATCCAATCAGCCCCAGCTCAAATAGCAAAAGACTTCAGGAGCCTCACCCACCTCAAACTTCACAGCATATTCACCTTTACTGATGCCCGGATGCTGTTTCTCCCTACAGCCTACATGTGTCAAGACTGATTTACCCTTTCACTTAGATTTTCTTCCTTGCTCGTAGCTTGACAAGATTGTGGAATCGAATGGGAGGGATGGTATCTGGGCAACCGAGGCGTCTTTGAGAGCCTGCAAGAATGCCAAGGTCACTAACGCAGGTGCTCGATGGAGAAGTGGACTTTTCCCATAACAAGAAGTATTACTATTGGACAACGTGAACAACCGGTGGGTGGAGGTGAGGGAATCTATTGTTTCATTAAGTAAGCTTTGGAGCGGGAAAACCAGAGCTGGTTTTGCTTCTTCTGTGCCAATGTAGATTTTCAGTAAAGTAGTATACTCTTGTTAAAATCATGTCCCAGGAGTTTCTTTTTCTGGAAAGGCCAACTGGACAGTTGACAACATGGCCCTTTGAGGGACAACACGAACCCCCTTTCGCAATCAGCCCCAGCCCAAATAGTAGCAGACTTCATGAGCCTCACCCACCCCAAAGCTCACAGGATCTCTAGGAAGGGTGTATGGGTGATGCCTCCTGCCCAACCCATAGTAGTGGTGGCTTTGATGTGAACAACCAAGTTGAGAGAGCACCAAGGATCTCTCATTCCAACCCTACACATATTCGCCTTTGTGGATGCCCAAAGGCTGTTTCTCCCTACCGTTGATCCCAGTCTGAAGTTGTTGGGACTCGTGACCGAAAAGGTAACTGATCTGCACAGCTGGCCCCAAGCAGTTCTTCTCCCCCTTTCCTAGGCGCAGCTGCTCTTCTACTTTTTCGTGCAACATCTGGTTGGACTTGATGCTCTGCTCCAGCTGCTTCCTCAAGAACTGGATTTCAGTCAACAGTTCGCCTAAGTCAAGAGGTTGGTTCTGATCTTTCCAGCATTCGTCTGCTCCGTTGTGGCGACGATCTGAAGGGTTTTAGTTGTTTTGGGGGGGGGGGGATTTAAGAAGAAAAAGAAAACCATTACTATTATGAACAATTATCAGAGGACTGGAGGCTAAAACATATAAAGAACGGTTGCTGGAATTGGGTATGTCCAGTTTAATGAAGAGAAGGACGAGGGGGGACATGATAGCCATCTTCCAATATCTCAGGGGCTGCCCCAAAGAAGAGGGAGTCAAGCTATTCTCCAAAGTTCTTACAAACTATCAGCCTCTTTCATGGAACCAGTTGACCGACTCTTCTAATGCCAGACAGAATGTAATTGGACCAAAGAGTTCTAGAAGGGCAGGACTGGAAAAGAAAATAGCCTTGAAATAATCAAATGATCAATAATCAAACTGGACATCCACTTGTCTGAAATGATATAGGGTCTCCTGTTTGAGCAGGGGGTTGGACTAGAAGACCTCCAAGTTCCCTTCCAACTCTATTATTATTAAATTTATTAATAATAATAATAATAATGCTCTTTAAGGAAGAAATCCTGGCCTTGAAGGTCTTTTAAACGGTTTCATCTATTGGAACCATGACATCATTATTATTATTGATCATCGCACAGTCAGCCAGATGTTCAGACTGGATTTGGCATGTTTGTCTACCTATCGAGTCCTTACCAAGGACCTGGGATAGGCAGATGTGGATGGTTGATGGTGTTACAGATCGCAGGATGGAAGCAGTTCCCAATAAGGATGCCTTTTGCAACTGACTGATGGAGAATTTGTCAATGCCAATGGTGTCCAAGTGAAGCTCCAGTTGTTTTGGGATCGCACCCAAGGCACCTATTACTATTGGTGCCACCCTTGCTTGCCTTTGCCACAGTCTTTCTATTTCTATTTGTAGGTCTTTGTAGTTTGTTATCTTCTCCAATTATTATCATTATTATCATTATTATCATTATATTATTATTATTATTATCTTTTATTCATTAGACATGAACCTCAGTCAACTGAACATTCAAATTGGCTGGCACTGATGGTTGACACAGGTTGCTACCAGCCTCCTAGGTGTCAACCAGGTATCTCCTTATTATTATTATTATTATTAAAAATGGTGGCGGTCAAAATGCTGAACGATGCAGAATGTGAGCCAGCTCCAAAAAGTAGGTAGATCATGATTTTACAGAGAAAAAAAAATGCATGCACACAAACACACACACACACACACCCTCATGTATGCACGTATAACCCTCTCTAGTAATTGCTTTCACTCTCCGAAGATTTAATAAGAGCCAAAAATTATTTTTCACTTTGACTATAAAAGCTAATGTTGCATACCCAGAGCAAAAATTACGTATATTAAAGGGCTGGAGTGAAGAAGATTTATAAATTCTGAAGGACGTTTGAAAGCCTGGTGAGAAGAGAAGATGAGCTTGCTCAAGATTAAATAACAGTAAGAAAAGTGTCCTAATTACAAGACGCCGAAGGGGAGGGTGTGAAGAGAGGCTAAAAACAAAGGCAGCCTCTCCGCTTGAAACCTGGATTTCTGATCGCCCAAATCAAGGAACTCAAAATTCTTTGAACCTGGCAAAGAGCAAACTTTATGCCAGGGGTCACCAAGGTGGGCTCCGGTGGCCCTACCTCATTAAAAGAAATTCAGGCTAAATATTGCAAGTTTTTCAAAAGCTAGCAAAATCTCACCAGAGATATGCAAAACATGGAACGTCAGACGCTGCATCGAAAGTTGCAGGCCTCAGAGTTCAGGTAATCTTACAACAGTTTGTTTAATGGCCATTCAAAGTTACAACGGCACTGAAGAAAAGTTGATTGATGACCAGTTTTCACATTGATGAAGCACCCCCACAATCAAAATTCAGGCACTTGAGAATAGAATAGAATAACAGAATAGAATAGAATAGAATAGAATAGAATAGAATAGAAAATAGAGAATAGAATAGAATAGAATAGAATAGAATAGAATAGAATAGAATAGAATAGAATAGAAAATGGAATAGAATATGGAATGGAGAATAGAATAGAATAGAATAGAATAGAATAGAATAGAATAGAATAGAATAGAATAGAATAGAATATGGAATGGAGAATAGAATAGAACAGAACAGAATAGAATAGAATAGAATAGAAAATGGAATAGAGAATAGAATAGAATAGAATAGAATATGGAATGGAGAATAGAATGGAGAATAGAATAGAATAGAATAGAATAGAATAGAATAGAATAGAATAGAATAATTGGAAGGGACCTTGGAGATCTTCTAGTCCAACCTCCTGCTCAGGCAGGAAACCCTATACCATTTCAGACAAATGGCTGTCCAGTCTCTTCTTAAAAACTTCCAGTGTTGGAACATTCACAACTTCTGGAGACAAGTTGTTCCACTGGTTAATTGTTCTCACTGTCAGGAAATTTCTTCTAAGTTCTAGATTGCTTCTCTCCTTGATGAGTTTCCATCCATTGCTTCTTGTCCTGCCCTCAGATGCTTTGCAGAATAGCTTGACTCCCTCTTTTTTGGGGCAGCCCCTGAGATATTGGGAGACTGCTATCATGTCCCCCCTGGTCCTTCTCTTCACTTAGACTAGACCTACCCAATTCCAGCAACCGTTCTTTATATGTTTTAGCCTCCAGTTCCCCTATATTTGAACCGTTTGTATCTGGTCCTTTTACCTTTTTCATTCCGGAGCGCTTCGTCCAACTTTTCGTACACCTTGAGCTCCACTCGCAAGGAACACAGCAATTTGTCGCTCTCTGACAGCTGATGCTGCTTGGTGGCCAGCTCCATCTGCAACCTGGGACATCCCAAGCAAACTGGTCAGCGTGGGATTACAATTCCGCCTCACGAAGGGGGATCTGACCGTGCTAACAACCGTTGTTTGCCGTCAAGTCCCCCCTTCAGGCCTTCCTCCTGAATCCTGACTTTCCATAAAGGAAGTGGACTTTCCATAAAGGGTTGTTCCTCTAATTTGGTCTTCAGGTCTAGGCAGTTCACAAGGCCAACTGCATTCTAACTCTAGTTCTCAGACTTGTGCATAAAACTCAACCCATGGGAGAAGGATCTGTGACTGTCCACCCACCCATTGAGGAACAACATGGAGCGTTTTTCTCTAGCAACATCTGGAAAACAACTCAAAGCTGCTGTTCAAAAAGGCAACTGGACTTTCTTGGGTTTTGTTTTTCCTTGAAAACCCAAAGGTGCTTTTTCAAGAGGCCACTGGACTTCCTTGTTTTTTTTCTTTTGAAGACGTTTCGCTTCTCATCCAAGAAGCTTCTTCAGCTGTGACTGGAGGATGGGGAAGGGAAGGGTTGATAAGCTCCAAGTGGCCTCAACAGCTCTCAGAAAGAGTGCAAATGACCAGCGGTCTGCAAGGAATATAAATCCTTCCATTGCCCACCATCCAGTCAAAGCTGAAGAAGCTTCTTGGATGGGAAGCAATGAAAAACAAGGAAGTCCAGTTGCCTCATGAAAAAAGCACCTTTAGGACAACCATGAACGTGGAGGGCTGAGAATCTCTGTATGTCAACGCTGCAAATACTGTATATTCTTGCTTTGACAATAGGCAGAACTGTCTGGTATTTTTATAGTTAAACCAGGCAACAGGGAAAAAGGGAGGAGAATAAGGATAGCCCGGGAGAAAGAAACCGGAAGTAAATCACATCTTCCAAGTTGATTGGAAGATGTGAACCATGACCCCAAAATAAGGGGGTGGCTTCTCTTCCGTTACGCATAACATTCTAAGCATTTCCACCATGCTGTACTGACATCTCTGTAACCTTAATAAATGCTTTTAGGAAAAAATATGCCTGAAAGTTCCTTTAAGTGTTTCGTTAATCAGACACATGACACCGTAGACATTTCCTTGAAAACGTTTCGCTTCTCATCCAAGCAGCTTCTTCAGTTCTTCTTGGATGAGAAGTGAAATCGTTTCAAGGACCGAAACCAAAGAAGTCCAGTTGCCTTTTTGAGCAGCACCAAAGCTGGATGGTTGAGACTCTTTGGGTTCTCTTCTAGGAAACAACTGGATCACCAGCCCCATTCTGCCCCATGGGGAGTTCTCGCTGTTTTTCCCACCGTGGATTTAAGGATCACCTGTTCAGTTCGTTCCTGACATTGTAGATTTCGTGGGTCAGACCCTCGTTTTCGGCCTCTCCTTTCCCCACTTGCTCCCGCAGCTTCTCGTTCTCCTTCTTGAGGTGCTCCTGGTCCTCCTGAAGACGCTCGACGGCCAGGCGCTTCTGGGCCAGGGATTCTCGCAAGGCTTCGTTTTCTTTCTGCTTCTCTACCAGGTGAGCCTCAAGTCCTTCTGATACATAATATTTTATTAATTTTCTATTCTTATAGATCGTAAGTGCTTAGTAAACAACCTGTTGTCTGGGTCCTTTTTTTTTACTTAATCATACGCATTAAATTCCTAATCTCTACCGCCTTTCCTGGGGAGGAAAGCTATGGCAAATCAAGACAGCATACTAAAAAGCAGAGACATCACCCTGCCAACAAAAGTGCGTATAGCCAAGGCCATGGTTTTCCCAGTTGCAATGTATGGCTGTGAAAGCTGGACCATAAGAAAGGCTGAGCACCAAAGAATGGAGGCCTTTGAACTCTGGTGCTGGAGAAGACTCCTGTGAGTCCCCTGGACTGCAAGGCCATCAAACCAGTCAGTCCTAGAGGAGATCAACCCTGACTGCTCTTTAGAAGGCCAGATCCTGAAGTTGAAACTCAAGTACTTTGGCCACCTAAGGAGAAGGAAGGACTCACTGGAGAAGAGCCTAATGCTGGGAAAGATGGAGGGCAAGAGAAGAAGGGGACGACGGAGGATGAGGTGGCTGGATGGAGTCCCTGAAGCAGTAGGCGTGAGCTTCAATGGACTCCAGAAGATGGTAGAGGACAGGAAGGCCTGGAGGGACGTTGTCCATGGGGTTGCGATGGGTCGGACACGACTTCGCAACTAACAACAACAACCCCCTTTTTCCGGCCAAGCATAAACTACGTTCCCACATTGAAAATTATTCTATGTCTTCTTTTTCTTTATGCAGGCGTTTTCTTCTACAATGGACAGTCCTGTCTTTGCTCCAGTTCCAGGCAGACACGGGTAAAGCAACTTGTCCCAAAGGGGTTTTTTCAAAAGGTAACTGGACTCTGTTTTCCCTTGAGGATGTTGCCGAAGCGACAAATCTTCAAGGAAAAACAAAGAAAGCCCAGTTGCCTTTTGAAAAAGCACCTTTGGCACAACCGGATGAACATCTTCATCGATAAAGCATCTTCTTTAGAGCAGGGCTTTTCAACCAGTGGTACGGGTACCACCTGTGGTACATTGGCACCTGGCAGGTGGTACGCGACCATCCCAGAAAAGTGGTAGCTGGGGAGGGGAATGAGCTGAACCGGTGGCAGCACCGCACAAGCCTGAGCGAGAGATGGCTGGAGCTGCAGGGCTGTCAGGGCTCAGTGGAAGCGCCAGGATCAGCGCCAGGCTCCAGCTGGAGCTCGGCACTGATCCTGGCGCTTCTGCTGAGCCCAGAAGCAGCGCCGATCAGCTGGAATGTTGCAGCATCTCCAGGGTCTTGTGATTTACATTCAGATGCTTGGCAACCGATTCATATTTATGACGGTCACAGTGTCCCAGGGTCATGTGAAGTGACCAAAACCTGCTGCAACCACCCAGCAGACGGGGGGAATAAAAACCAAACACCCCCCCCACCCCACCCCCGCTGCCAATCCTCAACAGAAATGCTCACAACAATGGAAACCTCGGACAGGAGGAAGAACGCCGCCGGGCGGGCAGGCAGGTGTCTTGCTCGGCCGTGCCTTGGGGGGCACTTTTTTCAGTGCCACTATAACTTCGAACAGTCACTAAGCGAGCGGTTGTAAGTCGAGGACTACCTGTACTTTATCACTTTTTTCCCTTTTTTGGGGGGGGGGGGTCATCAAGTTTTTGACACCTTGTTAGGCGACTGGTGGTACTCGGATGTTGCCATATCCTAAAAGTGGTACAATGGGTGAAAAGGTTGAAAAGCCCTGCTTTAGAAGACAAAGTCAAAAATGGAAGGGGGGGGGGGAATCATAGCACCTTTACTGCTTTCCAACTGAAAATGATCAAGCCTCTTCTCACACACACACACACACACACACACACACACACGTTATCTATCTCACCTCGGGATCCTTTCTCCAGCATGGCGTTCAAAGTCTGGTTCTGCTTCCTCAGGAAATGAATTTCAGAAGTCAGGGAATTCAGTTGCTCCGATCCCCGGATAGCAACCTTCGCTAAGTCTATAAATATATACATAAAAGTGATTGAGGAGTCATCTTTGGATCAGTCAAGATTAGATTATTCTTCCCCCCAAGAGGAGAACCATTTAAACAAAGCAGGGAGGGAGGTTTTTTAAAAAAAAATAGAGAGGAAAAGCTATTTATCCCCGATATATTCTGAAGGTTTATCACGGGTACCCAGGGCGAAAAAAAGAATCCAGCTGGACTTTTTTTTTTAGCAAGCCATCCCAAACGGAGTTGGTATCAGCCAGGCTGCCTATTATCCTTTGCTGATAATGGTGGTGGTGGGGGAACAAGGCTCCTCTATTTAATCTGGGCCACCAGCCAGAGATTGTAAACAGACAGCTTTGCTGTCATTTGCAACAACCTAGTAAATTGCCGCAGGTTTTGATTTATTTTATTATTATTATTTTTTTTAAAGGGGGACGTCAGGGTTGGCTGGCTGCTTTTTGAGCTCTCCTGCTGATCCAGGATTCCAGCTGCCTCAACAGAAGCCGGTCGACGGGGCTTGGCAGGGAGAGGATCCTGGTGCCGGGGGCTACTTTTGCAAAAGGACGAGGGCGGCTGTGCAAAGCAAAATGGGCTCGTTTTTTTAGAGGGGAGCCGCTCCAGCCCAAACACAAAACAGGGGGACGGGTCATCTGCGTCCTGGTTAGTGTTATCTGCTGCGATAGAAGAGAGTTGAACTGGGGGGGAGAGGGGAGGACCTTGGTGTTCTCTGAGCTGGGTGGTTTTCTTGCAGACATTTCGTGACCCTACTAGGTAACATCATCAGTGCTAGAAGGGAGTTGGGTTTGCAGGGAGGAGGAGGAAGAGGAGGAGGAGGAGGAGGACGACGACGACTGCGAGGTCCTTGGTGTTCTCTGAGCTTGGTGGTTTTCTTGCAGACATTTTGTGACCCTACTAGGTAACATCATCAGTGCTAGAAGGAAGGGGGATTTGCAGGGAGGAGGAGGAGGAGGAGGAGGAGGAGGAGGAGGACTGCAAGGTCCTTGGTGTTCTCTGAGCTTGGTGGTTTTCTTGCAGACATTTCATTACCCTACTAGGTAACATCATCAGTGCTAGAAGGGAATTGGGTTTGCAGGGAGGAGGAGGAGGAGGAGGAGGACTGCAAGGTCCTTGGTGTTCTCTGAGCTTGGTGGTTTTCTTGCAGACATTTCATTACCCTACTAGGTAACATCATCAGTGCTAGAAGGAAGTGGGTTTGCAGGGAGAAGGAGGAGGAGGAGGAGGAAGAGGAGGAGGACTGTGGGGTCCTTGGTGTTCTCTGAGCTTGGTGATTTTCTTGCAGACATTTCGTGACCCTACTAGGTAACATCATCAGTGCTAGAAGGGAGTTGGGTTGGCAGGGAGGAGGAGGAGGAGGAGGAGGAGGAGGAGGAGGAGGAGGAGGAGGAGGACTGCAAGGTCCTTGGTGTTCTCTGAGCTTGGTGGTTTTCTTGCAGACATTTCATTACCCTACTAGGTAACATCATCAGTGCTAGAAGGAAGTGGGATTTACAGAGAGGAGGAGGAGGAGGAGGAAGAGGAGGAGGAGGAGGAGGTGGTGGTGGTGGACTGTGGGGTCCTTGATGCTCTCTGGGCTTGGTGATTTTCTTGCAGACATTTCATCACCCAACCAGGGAACATCATCAGTGCTGCGTGATGACCAAGGATGATCATCAGTGCCTTGTTGATGTTCCTACATCTGGTCTCCTCTGGGTAACTCGCATGGGGTAGTGGGCAGCACCAAAACTGTAAAAGTGTGAGCCACACCCTGCCACTGGAGCAGAGGCCATGGGTCTCTGAGGACTTATGTACCAAAGCATCTTACCTTGGTCCGGGCCGGGAACCGGGACCTGTTGCTCCAGGTGCTTCCTCAGATGCTCGTTCGTTTTTATGGATTCTTCTAGCCGATGTCTCAGCAAGCGTATTTCTTGGAGATGTTCCATCAACAGCTCTGAAGAAATTCCAGAGATTGGCTCTAATCAGCTTAGGTTGGGAGGTAGCAGGGAAGCAATGTTGAGCTAAGGATGCTGCAAATCTGGTCAGTGATGGGTCCTCCAGATATTGGGAAGAAACCTTCAAAATCAGGTCCAATTCCCTCCCCCCCCCCGGGCCACGTGGGACACCCCTGATGTCCCTTAAATACGTCACGCACAGGCCCAACTTCATCTCATCCACCTAAAAAAAGGTCTTCTGCTCAAGCAATCTTTTTCTTTGATGCCACCTCCCTTCAGAAGGAGGAGAATGGCTTAAAAAACTAACGAAGATGGACAGCAGGAGGTGGACGCGAGGAAGGAAACTGCCTGGAGCTGTGTTGGACTGCAGTTATCTAGAAGACTAGTTAGTAAATAAAGAAATGTAGCCACTTAGAGTCTTGGAAGTGGTATATAAAAGAAACTAAAACTGGATTAAGAGGCAGAGTACTCAGAACAGAATAACAGAGTTCAAAAGAACCTTGGGAGGTCCTCTAGTCCAACCCAAGCAGGCGCCCCTACACCATTTCTGACAGATGGCAGTCCAGAACAAGCTGACTGTAGAAAGGGTGACAGGCAGCTGAAGTGATTAGTATTAGATGCTATTAAAGTTCCCCTACAGAGGAAACTTAACACGACAAAGTGAGTTTCCCAGCTTAGCTACTTAACTAACTCCTGAATTATGGGGTAACCCCTCAAAAACCATCTACATTAAAACATTGGTGGGCACAACTGTGTGAGAAAAAAGGCACCTTTTCCCCATCTGGGTAATTAAAAGAAATCTGTACAGACCACAATAGCCCAATTCATTGCAGGAAATCCTTCCCTTTGGCACCCCTGTTCCTTCAACTCCTTTCTCCTTCCATCCAGGACCTGTCCTTCAAAAGCAGGACCTGTCCTTCAATTTGGTTGTTGCAAATGACAGCAAAGCGGTCTGTTTACAATCTCTGGCTGGTGGCCCAGATTAAATAGAGGAGCCTTGTTCCCACCCCCAGCCATCCTGGACCCACCCAAAAATGTTGCTCTCCAATTCTTAGTTATTTTCATAACCCAGCTCACTGGAAAAATCCAGACACCCAGTATCCAGTGTCATCTAAAGACGCTCTTCCCGTTTCAGGCCCATCTTGCTTTGCTACATATGCTTCGCTTTCCGCTGACCCCATCTAGAAAAAATAATTCCGCAAAGTGACCGTGGCTTTGAGCCTTGCGTCCGCTAAAACGAAGCACCGAGGACGTCGGTTCTTCTGCCCGCTCGTGTTCTTGTACCTTTGAGGGCGCAATGGGTGCAGCAACGGACCGTTCCCCAACAACTTTGCATATCTGCTTCGCTCCGGGGTCGTTCCCATCATTTGACGGCCCCGCTCTTGTCATTCTGCTCACCCACCCTCTAAGCTTCTGAACTCCTGTGGCCGTCGCCAAATGTTGTTGGGGTTTTTTTGGCGCTGTCCGGTTGTCAGCCTGCAGATTGCAACCCGAAGGCAACGGATGCGCGAGGTGTGCGTTTCTGGGCCAGGGCTCCCATCAATTATGCAAGGTAGGAAAGCCGACACCGGTTTCTCTGAAGGTGGACAGTCTAGAATTTAATCCTTGCCTGCTGATTATTTGGCAGACAGTTTAGGAGCATTTTTGGGGGGGGTTAAAAAGAAACTCACAAACCACAGATGAAGAAGGACCCACGGGTGGAATAGGCTTCTGAGCTTTCAAGAGTCAAAGCCAAGCTGAAACAGCCTTTGGAGGTCATGTAAGGATCTCAGAAGGTTGACTCGGCCTACCATCCTTCTGAGGTCGGTAAAATGAGGACCCAGATTGTTGGGAGGCAATAAGCTGACTCTGTAAACTGCTTAGAGAGGGCTGTGAAGCACTGTGAAATGGTATATAAGTCTTAAGTGCTATTATTGCTATCTGGCTGTCTATTTATGTCTGTCTATCTATCTATTTACAGTATCTATCTATCTCTATCTGTCTATCTATGTCTGTCTGTCTATCTACAATATCTATCTCTGTCTATCTATCTGTCTATGTCTGTCTGTGTCTGTCTATCTATCCATCCATCCATCTATCCACCCACCCACCCCCCCCCCCCCCTCTCTCTCTCTCTCTCTCTCTCTCTATCTATCTGTCTATGTCAGTCTGTGTCTATCTATCCATCCATCCATCTATCCACCCACCCACCCATCTCTGTCTCTGTCTCTCTGTCTCTGTCTCTCTCTCTGTGTGTCTCTATCTATCTATCTATCTATCTATCTATCTATCTATCTATCTATCTATCTATCTATCTATCTATCTATCTATCATCTATCTATCTATCTATCTATCTATCTATCTATCTATCTATCTATCTATCTATCTATCTATCTATCTATCTATCTATCTGCCTGCTGTGATGGCACAAAGATTAGAATGCAGTATTGCAGGCTAACTCTGCCCATTGCCAGCAGTTTGATCCTGACCGGCTCAAGGTTGACTCAGCTTTCCAATCTTCCAAAGTTGGAAAAATGAGGACCCAAATTGTTGGGGGTAAACTGCACAGAGAGGTCTGTAAAGCACTGTGAAGCAGTATATAAGTCTTAAGTGCTATTGCTGTGTCTATATCTATCTGTCAATATCTATCTATCTCTATATGCTAC
Source organism: Protobothrops mucrosquamatus (assembly GCF_001527695.2). Lineage (NCBI taxonomy): Eukaryota > Metazoa > Chordata > Lepidosauria > Squamata > Viperidae > Protobothrops > Protobothrops mucrosquamatus. The sequence continues at coordinate 66,227 of NW_015386564.1, read as the reverse complement.
ATCTATCTATCCATCCATCCTTCCGAGGTGGGTAGAACGAGAACCCAGATTACTGGGGGGCAGGATGCTGACTCTGTAAACCGCTTAGAGAGGGCTGTAAAGCACTGTGAATCAGTATATAAGTCTAAGGGCTATTGCTATTGCTTCAAGAGTCAAAGCAAAGCTGAAACAGCCTTTGGAGGCCATGTAAGAACCTGTAAGAAGGATTCAACCTAACCCTCTGTGTCACTCAGTGGCCAATCATAAGCATCCATAAATTTGTAAATCTGTCCTAGGAGTGGTCATCTCACACAGTAGATGGTATTAGTAGCAATTCACTTGAAGCTGGAGGAGATATCTTAGGAGGCATCAAGACTTGCTACCATCAATAGATCCAGTCCTCCATGAATGCATCCTGTCCTTTTGAAAACTCCTTACCTCCTGGATTTGAAGGCAGAAAGAGTCACCTCCAAGTCCAGCCTCCTGGCTTGAGCAGAGGGTTAGACTGGAAGACCTCCAAGGTCCCTTCTAACTCTGTTATTCGGTGACTCTGACTCGGCAAGATTGTCACTCCTTCAGCATTCCCTGCGCATCGGCCAGACAGACCAATGTTTACCTGGTGGGAACTTGGTTGGGGTGGCAGAGGGTTTCCCCTTCCCGCTCTCCGCTTCTTCTTTTCCATGCGTGGACACCTCCAAAGAAGTCAGGTGTTGGGATACCTCGAAGTCAGACAAGCTACAGAGAAAAAGAAAATGGGCAAGGTTTAAATTCGGGGAGTCCTCCACTTATGACTACAGTTGATGACCAAATTTCTATGGCTCAGCAAGACACTTGTTAAGCTTTGAGGTTTGCCCCATTTTGCGACGTTTCTGGCCACCGTGGTTAAGGGAATCACGGGACTCGTCAGATTAGTAACCCAGTTGTTACTAATGGCTTCCCCATTGACTTTGCTGGTCAAAAGGCCGCAAAAGGGGAATCACACGGAAGCAACATGTCATAAACATGAACCACTTGCAGAATTTGATCCGATGGCCATGGCGGATGCTGCAACGGTCGTAAGTCTGAAAAACGGTCGTAAGTCCCTTTTTTCAGCGCTGTTGTAACTTCGAACGGGCACCAAATGAATGTAAGTCAAGGATTACCTGTATTTTGCTGGACGTTCTGTTTGAATTGGGATGTACCGTCAAGAGAAGGTGGACAAGGGAAGGACTGAGCCGTGCCCCCCCAAAAAAGAAAATAAATGGCTCTATAGGAATAGAATAGAATAGAAGCTGGAAGAGACCCTGGAGGTCTTCTAGTCCAGCCCCCTGCTCAGGCAGGAGAACCTATACCGTCTCAGACAGGTGAATGTCCAGTCTCCTCTTAAAAATCTCCAGTGATGGAGTGCAAGAAAAGAAAAAGAAGCGAGGGAGGGAGAAAATAATAATAGAATAGAATAGAATAGAATAGAATAGAATAGAAATACAGAATGGAATAGAACAGAACAGAACAGAACGGAACGGAACGGAACGGAATAGAATAGAACCTGGAAGGGACCTTGGAGGTCTTCTAGTCCAGCCCCCTGCTCAAGCAGGAGAACCTACACCGTCTCAGAGAGGTGAATGCCCAGTCTCCTCTTAAAAAATCCCCAGTGATGGAGCACCCACAATTTCTGGGGGGTCAGCTGTTTCACTGGTTGATTGTCCTCGCTGTCAGGAAGTTTCTCCTTAAGTTGTCATTGTGTAGACAGATCTCCACAAAATGCCCAGGCACACCAAGCAGGAGGACGAGTGCTCACGCGGACGTTTGCTCAGCGCACAATTCCATCTCAACGTTTAAAAACGGGGGGGGGGGGGGTGTCCTGATAGAAGGACGTGAAACCGAAAGCCATTCTAGGACCTACCTCTGGGCAAGGTGGCAGAGCTTGGTCATGTCCTCCTCTATTGATTCTCCTACAAAGCCAGGGAGAAAAAAAATAAATAAATAAATTACAATGAAGGGGAATATTTGTAGCTCAGGGTTGAAATGTTTGAAACGAGGAATCCTTGGTCCTCTGTGAGCTTGCTTGTTTTCTTGCAGACGGTTCATGACCCAAACTAGGTGATACCATCAGTGCTAGAAGGGAGGAGGAGGAGGAGGAGGAGGAGGAGGAGGAGTCCTTGGTGCTCTCTGAGCTTGGTTGTTTTCTTGTAGACGTTTCATTACCCTAACTAGGTTACATCAGTGCTATAGTAGTAAGGAGTCCTGTTTGCTGTCGGTTTATATTCTGGGGTCTTGCCTGTCTGTCTGTCTGTGTGTGTGGGGGGGTGTCTTAGAGATTCTTTGGCTGGGCTGTTTACTAATGGCTCTTTCTGGGAGTTGAAGCCCACCAGTCTTAAGTTGGCCAATTTGAAGACCCCTGATTTAGGGATTACATAAATCAGTAAAGTAAGTTTGAACAGGCAGAGCAGATTTCCCAAACCTGGGCCCACTCAGAAGGGTCTTCTCATCCTCCCCCAAGCAGACTGGCCCTGGCCGGCTGGCTAGGGATGATGGGAACTGTAGTCCCATGTCTCTAAACGGCACGGTGCTGGGGAAGGTGGAAGCTCAGGGTTGGGAGTGGAGGCTTAAATTGACCCGTTGTCTTTTTTCCTTTCGGCTTTGGACTGCAAGGCGATCCAACCGGTCAGTCCTGGAGGAGATCAACCCCGACTGCTCTTTAGAAGGCCAGATCCTGAAGTTGAAACTCAGGTACTTTGGCCACCTAAGGAGAAGGAAGGACTCCCTGGAGAAGAGCCTAATGCTGGGAAAGATGGAGGGCAAGAGAAGAAGGGGACGACAGAGGATGAGGTGGCTGGATGGAGTCATGGAAGCAGGAGGCGTGAGCTTCAATGGACTCCAGAAGATGGTAGAGGACAGGAAGGCCTGGAGGAACGTTGTCCATGGGGTCGCGATGGGTCGGACACGACTTCGCAACTAACAACAACAACTTTTTTCCTTCTTTTTTTGGTCCACAGAACCCGTAGTCATGATGGGACGGGGGTGAAGCCTGGAGGGAAAAACCAGAAGATGGACACCACCACCACCACCACCACTGAAGTTCTCAAGAAGGTGACAGCAACCCACCATAGAGACACTGGTGCTCCAGCCTCTCAAACAGCTGGGCGCTTTGGTTGAGCTGCTCCCGGAAGCTCTCGGCCACGTAGTAATCCACCTCGCTGTCCCGCAGGAGATCTTCGAAAGTTCGGATCAAGTTGGACAGGTGTTGTCGGTACGTGGCACAAATGTGGTGGCTCCGGTGGATTTCCTGGCGTTGGGACCGCTCGGGAGGCGACGGGCAGAGGGATAGAGCTTGCCTGCGAAACGGAAGCCGCCGCTCCAGTCAAGCTTTCTGAAGCTCCCCTTTCTAAACAATTATTTATTTTGTGGAGAAAATTGATATGGCCGCCCGCTCGCTCTTAAAGAGACTCCTGGCAGCTTACAAAATACAAATAAAAAAATAAAAAACCCCAATACAGGTAAGTCCTCGATTTATAACAGTTCATTTAGTGGCTGAAAAAAGGGACTTGGTTTTTTCACACCACCCTCGCAGCATCCCCATAACCAGGCGATCGAAATTCAGACGCTTGGCAACTGACTCGTACTTTTGACGGTTTTGCACAGTGTCCCCGGGATCGTGTGATCTCCTTTTGCGACCTTCTGATGAGCAAAGTCAACGGGGAAATCCCGATTTATTTAACAAACTGGGTTACTAACTGAACAGCTGCAGGGATTCCCTTAACCATTCTGGCAAAGAAAAGGTTGGAAAATGGGACAAAATTGACCTAACGAATGTTTCGCTTTGCAACTGTGGACGTAGGTCAAGGGCTGCCTGTGTTTAACCAGAAAAACAATAATCCCTTCACACACACACACACACACACACACACCTTTTCAGATGCTTGATAGGGAACACAAAATTCAGATTTCATCCCTTTCCACAATTACCAACGGGAGTTTTTAACCAGGGGATGGGTTTAGATCAAGGGTATCCAACCTTGTCCACTTCCAAGACCTGTGGACTTCAACACCCAGAATTCCCCTGTGCTGGCTGGGGAATTCTGGGAATTGAAGTCCACGAGGGTTGCAAGTTGAGCAAGGTTGGACCCAGCCCCTGTTTGAGACTCTAGACTCTGCAAATGTAGACGAAATTGTATAAATCCTTCAGTCGGTCCCGCCAATCCTTTGATATTTTTTTATTTTCTTCCTGTATCTATCCAGGAGAGATGAGGCTATGGAGAATGATATCTGGGTGTTTGCAAACCTATTTTCACTTCTCCGGTTCAGCTTGGCTAACCGGGTTCTAACCAAAATGTGCTTTAACGCAGAAAATAAAATTGAGGACAGGCCTCCCGCTGTGCTTCAGGATGGATTTTTTCCATTCCTTTGCCTAGTTGATATATTTCTGCATTTCATTTACAGAAACAGGGGGGGTTGTGGTTCTTTTTCCCCTTCCTATCGCGGGCTGTGACAAGTGCAAATCAAATGCTGATTTTCCTCAAGGGGAAGATGCTGCGTTTTGTTTTTTTTATAAAAAGCCTAACAGGGGAATAAACTGGACAGGTAAGATGGTTGGAGGTGGTGTTTCTCTGCCATTCCCTAAAATACAGAGTTTCTGAGTCTTCAGACTGGCATAAGAACAGACAATTAAAATAAACAGAATTGGAAGGATTAGGGTTAGATAGACAATGAATAGATAGATGGATAGATAGATAGATAGGTAGGTAGGTAGGGAGGGAGGGAGGGAGGTAGACTGATAGATTGATAGGTAGATAGGTAGGTAGATGATAGAAAGATAGGTAGGCAGGTAGATTGATAGGTTGATAGGTAGTTTGATAGGTAGACTGATAGATAGGTAGGTAGGTTGATAGATTGGTAGGTAGATTGATAGGTAGGTAGATTGATAGGTAGGTTGATAGGTAGATTGATAGGTAGGTTGATAGATTGATAGGTATTGATAGATTGATAGGTAGGTAGGTTGATAGGTAGGTAGATTTATAGGTAGATGATAGATTGATAGGTAGGTAGATAGGTAGATAGGTTGATAGATTGATAGGTAGATTGATAGATTGATAGGTAGGTAGGTAAATAGATGGTAGATAGGTAGGTAGGTAGATAGGCTGATAGACAGATTGATAGGTAGGTTGATAGGTAGGTTGATAGATAGGTAGACTGATAGAATGATAGGTAGATAGATTGACAGGTTGAAAGGTAGATGATAGGTAGCAATAACAATAGCAGTTAGGCTTACTGGGACTCAAGAGTGGAAGACTACCTGTATTATAACCATGGTTTTGTTTTGTTTTCTTTTGTTTTGCAGGCACCCTCAACCACAACCCTTTCTCCAAGGGTGAGCCGGGGGCTACTCACCCGGCCTGGGACAGGCTTTTCAGCTTGTCGTGCAGACGATGGACCTCATCAACCAGCTTCATGTTGGCCATCTGCTCTTTCTCAAGTTCAGCCTCGTTTTCCGACAACAACTCTTTGAGCTTCTGCAGGGTCTGGTCATTTGAGGGTCCAGATCCAGCATCTTCCTCCTCCACGCCTTCCTTCAGCTGCGTTTCGTTGGAGAAGCTGGTCCATTCCTGGTCGCTTTCCTTGAACCCTGCAGGAGAAGGACTCTCCCCATCACTCCGAAGGTGGTCCAGAGGGTCGCTGGGAGGGGGCTGTTCGACCAGATCAAACTGGACCAGCAGCATCTGATACTTCTCCACTATAGACTTCAGATCCCGGATCCTTTGCCTCAAGTCTTCAATGTCATCCACAGCTTCGCAATCAAACGCGTCGAAGCTCACGACGCTCTGCTTAAGAGAAGGGCTGTTGCCATCCCGGAACGTGGCCGTGACGTCCCTGCACTGCTTCTGAGGGACATCAAGCGGGGGGAGAAGTTCTTGCAAAGCAGACTGTCTTGACCCGGGGGTCTTCCTTTCGGTTTCTGAAATGGAAAAAGGCAAAAGGCATTTAACCAGAGATGGACTTGGTTTGGGACTAACGAAGAGAAGGACGAGGGGGGGACATGATAGCAGTATTCCAGTATCTCAGGGGCTGCCCCAAAGAAGAGGGAGTCAAGCTATTCTCCAAGGCGCCTGAAGGCAGGACAAGAAGCAACGGATGGGAACTAATCAAGGAGAGAAGCAACCTGGAACTAAGGAGAAACTTCCTGACAGTGAGAACAATTAACCAGTGGAACAACCTGCCTCCAGAAGCTGTGAATGCTCCAACACTGGAAGTTTTCAAGAAGAGACTGGACAGCCATTTGTCCGAAATGGTATAGGGTTCCCTATCTGAGCAGGGGGTTGGACTAGATGACCTCCAAGGTCCCTTCCAACTTTATTATTATTATTATTATTATTATTATTATTAGTAGTAGTAGTAGTAGTAGTAGTAGTAGTAGTAGTAGTAGTAGTAGTAGTAGTATTAGAGATTTCCGGACAGTGAGGACAATCAACCAGTGGAACGGCTTGCCACTAGAAATCGTGGGCGCTCCATCACTGGAGGCCTTTAGAAGAGACTGGACAGCCATTTGTCTGGAATGGTATAGGGTCTACTGCTTGAGCAGGGGGCTGGACTAGAAGACCTCCAGGGTCCCTTCCAACTCTGTTATTCTGTGTATTTCCTTTGAGGTTGTTATGTTTCCAATGTATATTCCTAAAACTAGTGATTCCACCAAGGAGATCATCTGATTTGCATCTCCTCCAAACTGGGACCCTTTACATTACAGTTACTGGGACCCTGTTCTTCCCATGGATTGGATCCAGCAACTAAACACAAATTATGGTTTGTTGGAGAAGGAGGGTAAACAAACAAATTTTATGTTGGTGGGGTCCTTGATGCTTTCTGAGCTCGGTTTTTTGGCGGGTTTTTTTGCAAACGTTTCATTACCCCATTAGGGAACATCATCAATGCTAGACGTGACACTTTGTCTAGCACTGATGATATTACCTGGTTGGGTTATGAAATGTCTGCAAGAAACGACTCAATCTCAGAGAGCACCAAGGATCCCACAGTCCTCCTCCTCTTCCTCCTCCTCCTCCTCCCCCTCCTCCTCCTCTTCCTATCTGCAAAGCCCATTCCCTTCTAGCATTGATGATATTACCTAGTTGGGTTATGAAATGTCTGCAAGAAACGACTCAATCTCAGAGAGCACCAAGGATCCCAGTCGTCCTCCTCCACCTCCTCTTCCTCCTCCTCCTCCTCCTCCTATCTGCAAAGCCCATTCCCTTCTAGCACTGATGATATTACCTAGTTGGGTTATGAAATGTCTGCAAGAAACGACTCAATCTCAGAGAGCACCAAGGACCCCACAGTCCTTGTTTACCTCCTCCTTCTCCTCCTCCTCCTCCTCCTCTCCACAAACCCCACTCCCTTCTAGACTAACGATGTTACCTAATTGGGTTACGAAAAGTCTGCAAGAAAACAATCTCAGAGAGCATCACAACCCTGAGCTACAAATATTCTTTACCATTTCACACTTCTTTTATGTCTTAAATGTATATCCCAGCCTGTTTCCAGCCGCTTAAAAGGGCATCCATCACATTCCTGCTACCAAATTTTTTTCACCAGTTGCCAATCCCGAGTTGTAAGCCGAGATAAGGGAGAATGACTGGCACAAAAAACTCATTTAATGAGCTTCCATGGGGGTGGAGGGGGGTTGGGCTGTAGCCTTCAACCTGCGCCTTTTTAATTTCAACCTGCCACCTTAGGCCTCCACTACCTGTAGTTTTTCAAATAATTAGATAAATGTCCGTGTGAATATAGGTTAAAAAAAAAAAAAGACACCCTAATTTTGCTGGTGTTTGTACACAGCCACTTTCTCTTCCCTTTCCTATTTGTTATTCCATTTTGCAATGAAAGAAATTATTGATGGAGTAGCTTTGGAGGTCTCTTTGATGTCTAGAAAGAGGGAATGGAAAATTTGATAGCAGGTTCACTCCGTGATCATTAATCCCATGTACGAACCACTTTAAGCTGTTCAGTTACGTCCTGGGAAATTCAAACAGAGACAGGGAAACGGGGAAAGAGATTTTTTTTTTGTAGCTCACAAAATGTGCTTGTTAGAAGGCACTAATGGCGATTTAAAAATAAAATTAGAGAGGATCAGAGGAATTTCACCGCTTCCGGCTCAGAGGGAAGCTACACCTCCAATTATACATCAAGCACTTTTGTAAATCCCGCTGACAAGTCAAAATATATATATATATATATACATTAATTCTCAGAAGCTGCTTTTCCAAACTACAAACAGGAGGGCTGGAGAGGAAAAATTCACTTCAGCAAGTCAACTATTAGACAGAATAGTTTCACAGCAGTAACCACACGGCTAACCTGTGGGTTTTTTGTTTTTTGGGGGGGTAAGTTGGGTTTGCAAACTGTACACGTTGCAAATTGCACCCGTATAAAAATAATACGAGCTGCAGAAATTCAAAGTAGGGGAAAATGTACCTAATTGGGTCGCGTTGCTGATGCTCTGATCCTGGTCTCTCTGCACAGGGCTTTGGATGCCGGGCGGGCTAACATCTGCTTCAAAGACTTCTGGTTTGATTGCCGATGCTTCTGAAAAAAAAAAAAGGGGGGGGTTTGATATTTTGGGCTTAAGTGAGCGGGAAATGACAATGTTTAAAAATGAAAATAAAATTTGAAAAGGGAGGGGGAAAGGAATTTTTTAAAAAATTCACTACCTGCTTTCTATTTTAAGGGGAAAATGGTGATTCTGCTAACTGTTTTAAACTAACAGTTAAAAGTAAGCATTTATTACATTCTTGGGACAAGAATAACTTATTCCTTGTATATATTACAGTATTTTTTGTTTAACCTCCTTTAGGCTCTTTCGTGAGTCTATCCATGTACTTTTTCTATGTTTATCTTGTTTTGTCTGTATGCTATCTAAAGCATAACATGATAATTGGAGAAACTGAACAAAATGAAAATAAAACTCAACAATTGTTGCCTCTTTTGTGACAAGTGTCTGTCTGTCTGTCTGTCTGTCTGTCTCTCTCTCTCTCTCTCTATCTATCTATCTATCTAACTAACTAACTAACTATATCTATCTATGTATCTATCATCTATCTAACTATATCTATGTATCTATCTATCAATCATATATATATATCATATATATATAAAACTATCTATGTATCTATCTATATCTATCTATCTATCTATATCTATCAATCTTCTAACTATTATATATCTATCTATATATCTATCTATATCTATCATATATATATATTATATATCTATGTATCTATCTATGTATCTATCCATGCATCTATCTATGTATCTATATATCTATTATCTATCATCTATCTATCTATCTATCTATCTATCTATCTATCTATCTATCTATCTATCTATCTATCTATCTTTATCCCTCTCTCTCTCTCTCTCTCTATCTATCTATCTTCTATATCTATCTATCTTCTATATCTATCTATCTATCTATCTATCTATCTATCTATCTATCTATCTATCTATCTATCTATCTATCTACCTACCTACCTACCTACCTACCTACCTACCTACCTATCATCCATCCATCCATCTATCTATCTATCTATCTATCTATCTATCTATCTATCTATCTATCTATCTATCTATCTATCTATACATACATACACACACACACACACACACACACACACACCCTCTTGTTAGACCAAAGGAACGGAAGAGGAGAAAATCTGGCTGGTCTCCTTCCATGCCATCTCACCATACCTGCTTGTTTGTCTTCTTCCCGTACGTCTTTCCGGTTGGACCCATGACCCTCAGCCTCACTTTGCTGGGCCTCTTCTCTTAGGGGCCTTCCCTTCAGGCCTTGGTCCAGGGTGAAGACACAATGCTGGAGATCTGGCCTGGGCAGGGGGCTCACTAAGGAGATGCTCCCCGTGGATCTTGAGGGTTTCAGTAAAACAGGCAAGCGAGATTTCTTGGGTTGGTAACAAGAGTTGCTCTGAACGAAACAGGAGATCGAGAAAGGATTAAGCAGCGCATCGATAAAGACCAGAAGGAAATGCAGTCTGATCCAGGACAAGCTGAGAGGGAGAAAAAAAGGGGGTGCCTTTCGTGTCTGGGGGTGTGCGGAAGGGATGATGCACGCAACTGAAGAAGAGGGGGAAAAAATCAGCCTTGCAGGGCTGCAAAACAAGTTTGGGGCAGAAAGGCCACCCGTAAGCTTAGCAAGCTGGATTTCTACAGATTTTTTTTTTAATGTAATTCTTATCTACCTTGCTTCTTCCTCCCCTTTCTTCCTGTGAACCCTTGCAAGTTCAGAAAGATTTTTTTAAAAAAAAATAGTTAAGGAAGCACATCGACACCCCATGCATCATTAACTTAAGAAATTACCCTTGAATGTTGCGATAACTATGAAAATGGCCGGTTATTTCTGAGCATTAAGGATGTTCAGGAAAAAAGGCTCTAGCAGCGACTGATTAGCTCTAATAGAGAATAACGGCTAAAAGACCGTAATAGCTAGAAGCGACGTTACTCCCACTGCTTCAGAGTTTCTCCTGGGTGGTGGGTGATGGGACAAAACCTTCCCTTGAAGGCCCACCCTGAGTGGAGATCTCTTTGCCTCAGTTACTCGCTGAGTAAAGGGGACGGGGAAAGAGAGGGGAAAATAGACATGGCCCGGCGGTCCTCCATGGTAAGAGCTGAACATCTACAGATCTTTCAGGAGGTCCACCAACAACATCTACAGATCTTTCAGGAGGTCCACCAACGGTGTCTGAGCAGAGCAGGGCTCATGGAAAGGCATCTACCTTCCCACCTGCTTCAGACCAGGTGTCTCTTTCTCACCTGGACTGGACATGTTTAGCTTAGTTGGGCCGGAGCGCAAAATGTGTTTGGTGTCTTCTAAAGCAGAGATCCAGGTCCATGTAGAAAAAACAAGGCCTAGACTAGACTATGAGAACCTGTCATTCACTGGGCAGCCCTGACACTAACTCAACCAGATCAGCAAGGATTTCTTTCTTCTTCCATGTATTCTATAGTTGCCATGTACTCACTAGCACTGATGACATTACCTAGTTGGGTCATGAAACGTCTGCAAGGAAACCATCAAGCTCAGAGAGCACCAAGGTGGACTCCTCCTCCTCCTCCTCCTGTCTTTCTTGCAGATGTTTCATGACCAAACTAGATGACATCATCAGAGCTAGCAGGGAGTGGGTTTTGCTCTCTCTACTAGCACTTACCATTCCTTTCCAACACTGATGATGTTCCCTAGTTGGGTCATGAAATGCCTGCAAGAAAGCTACCCAGCTCAGAGAGCACCAAGGACCCCACAGTCCTCCTCTTCCTCCTCCTCTTCATCCCTTGCAGATGTTTCATTACCAAACCAAGTGACATCATCAGAGCTAGCAGGGAATGGGGCTCGCTCTGTACCAGCACTTACCATTCCTTTCTAACACTGATGATGTTCCCTAGTTGGGTCATGAAACGTCTGCAAGATGACCACCCAGCTCAGAGAGCACCAAGGACCCCACAGTCCTCCTCTTCCTCCTCCTCCTAGCCCTGATGATGTTACCTACTTGGGTCATGAAACGTCTGCAAGAAGACCACCCAGCTCAGAGAGCACCGAGGACTCCGCAGGTCAACCCTGAGCTACAAGGCGCCTTCTCCAACCGATACTCACTTTGTTTGCTTTGCTGACCAGGAGGAGAGACTTCTGCGGATCGGCCTTGACAGAGACGGACCTCTGCCAGCAATCCTTGTCAAACCGAGAAGATGGGGGGGTGGCTCCATCTTCAGAGACCGGCGTCCTTTGGCCTTCGTGCTTGGGCCTCGTGGCGCCGTCCGGGCCGGTTACCGTCTGGGTAGCCGTGTCCTTCACTTCCACTTTGGACGATTCCGTCTCCACGTCCAACTCGCGCACGGTCCCGTCTCGGCCGGGCGCGGGTTGCGATTCGCCTTGTTGCTTCAACGTGACGTTGGCTTGCATGAGCTGTTCGAGTTCGGTTCTCAGCTGAATAATCAGCTGCTTCAGATCACCTTCCTCTTTATTCTCCAGATCATCATTGAAACTGTCTCGCTCGGCGATTTTCTGAGGCTCTAACGGCTCATTTGCAGCTTTCTTCTCTTCTTGCCTGCTTTTTTTATGCCAGGAGCGGAGAGAGGAGGAACGGAGGGAGAAAAATAACAAAATGATTTTTTTAAAAAAAACAACAACCCCAAACGTTTGTTAGAAACTGCAAAACAGTTTCCAGGCTCACGATAAAGCCTGAATAAATCCTTTCTCATGCCAACCCCCTTCAAAGAGAGTCAGAGGAGAAATTTTGGGGGTGGAGGATTAACCAAACAGTAGGTGTTGCTTTAAAAAAAACCCGAAACAAAATAGGAGAGATTCAGAAATACACTTAATCCAAACAGCTATCCAGAAATGATTAGGTATAATTTGGCGACGGTTTAAAAATAAATAGCAGGCTGGTCCGAAAAAAAACCAACAAAATCGTTGGATGGGAGCTGCTGTTTTTTCCCCCTTAGAAAATGGGGATAATTTTCTCATTTATCACAGTCGGGCAGCTTCGGTGGAGACACAAAAGGGCAGAGAGAAACCTCAAGCGCTCCGGAGGCGGTGGCTAAACGCCAAACTCACTCTGCTGTTTTTTTTCCAGAATGAACCGTTCAAAACAGGCGGTCCTCAACTCAGCAGGGTTGTCAACGCTGCTAACTTGGGATGTTTTTGCACTGACAACAGATGGAGATGCAGCCATTTTCTTCTTGTTGCTTTTAGATGATGCTGGGAGGGGGGGGGATGTGCACGAGAGTCTAGCTAGACATAATAACACTGGACCTAGTGTGAGAACCAAGGTTGTTGAAATAAGAGATGATAAGGAATTGGCGGGCTGGAGAGCAAGCTTGCATTTCAAACTAATTGGGGAATATGGACGTTTTCCCATTTGATTCAGCTTTTTCTTCCGGACGATCCAGATCTTACTTTTAGGTGATGGATGAAGAGAAGATTTGGAAGACAAAACGACCTGAATCAATCATGGTCTCTCCTCCAGTTTACAGAGATCCCTGTCCCACACCTAAAGAGCCTTGGTACAGATTATCAATCACAATGACGTGCCACCAAAATTCCAAGACCAACGTCAGCGATCCTCTTTTAACAACCATGGCGAGAAAGGTCGTTAAGAATGGGGCAAAACTCGCTTAACAACTCTCTTGCTTAGCAAGATCAATTCTGGGCATAAGATGAGGACTGCAAAACCTTAGCAGCCTCCAATCTCCCCCAGACAAAAAGAGAACAGACCTCATTCGTTTGCAATTCTTTCTCGCTCGGAGGCATCCTTTTATAGACTTGGAGATCATTTGACATGGGTGGTCTCACCTGCTTGGCCCCCTCCCTGGAGGAAGCCTCTTCCCTCCACGCCACCCCCTAAATTGCCAAGAAGGAAACTCGCCCCATAAACCTAGCTTTGATCTCCTGGTTACTTAATTGCATGAGGAGCTGAAACCCTTTTGAAGCAGCTAGCTATTTTCTCCCAGGTAAATTAGAGAAAGGGCCATTATTCTCCGTTTTCGACTTGCAATCGCTTCCTTCGTTCCTCCAGTCGGACGGCTGTCCAAATTGCCGTGTCTGAGCTGCTCACTCACCGAGATCCCAATTCTGCCGCTCTGTTTTCGTTCGGAAGGCCTGCAGGCGAAGACGTCTCTTCCTGACTCTCGCAACTGTTGGCCGCTGGGCTCCCGTCGAAGTATTTGCCAGCCACCGGCTCGGCTTCAAAGTCCGGCGGGTTCAGGGTCTTGTAGGGTTGATCCAAAGAGTCTAAAGGGATGATCTGGTGGAAAGGAAAAGAGGCATTGCTCTTTGACTGGCAGAAAGGAAGCATGTAGGCCCCTGTCTGCCAATCTAGAGGCAGGAGAAGTGGAGGAGAGCCATCGACTCTGGCCAAAGAGAAAAGACCCTGTAGTAACCTCCTGGATGCCAGAGTTGGGACGCTAACAATGAAATCCAGCCTTGCAGAGACTTGAAGATGGTACCGTCCGGGGTTGAGCCGGCACCAGGGTTTGTGACTCTGCTCAACAGCCCAAGCAGAAATGCCCATGGTGGATTCCCCCTTTGGGTCAAGGAGGGGAGGGGATAGGGGAAGGGAGGGGAGGAACAGAAGAGAAGGGAGAAGGGGAAGGGAGAAAGGGGAAGTGGGAAGGGAAGGAAGTAAATGGGTGAAGAAGGGAAGGGAAAGGAAAAGGAAGGGAAGGGAAGGGAGTAAATGAGTGAAGAAGGGAAGGGAAAGGAGTAAATGGGTGAAGAAGGGAAGGGAAAGGAGTAAATGGGTGAAGAAGGGAAGGGGAGAGAAGGGAAGGAAGTAAATGGGTGAAGAAGGGAAGGGAAGGAAGGGAAGGGAGTAAATGGGTGAAGAAGGGAAGGGAGTAAATGGATGAAGAAGGAAAGGGAAGAGAAGGGAAGGGAATAAATGGGTGAAGAAGGGAAGGGAAGGGGAGTAAATGAGTAGGGAAGGGAGTAAATGAGTGAAGAAGGGAAGGGAAGAGAAGGGAAGGGAGTAAATGGGTGAAGAAGGGAAGGGAAGGGAAGAGAAGAGAAGGGAGTAAATGGGTGAAGAAGGGAAAGGAAGGGAAGGGGAGTAAATGAGTAGGGAAGGGAGTAAATGGGTGAAGAAGGGAAGGGAAGGGAAGGGAAGGGAAGGGAAGGGAAGAGAAGAGAAGAGAAGAGAAGAGAAGAGAAGAGAAGAGAAGAGAAGAGAAGGGAGTAAATGAGGGAAGAAGGGAAGGGAAGAGAAGGGAAGGGAGTAAATGAGTAAAGAAGGGAAGAGAAGAGAAGAGAAGAGAAGAGAAGAGAAGAGAAGAGAAGAGAAGAGAAGAGAAGGGAAGGGAAGGGAATAAATGGGTGAAGAAGGGAAAGGAAGGGAAGGAACACTAGTAATGACAGAAGAACTGGAGTTATTTCCTCCCATCAGCCTGTAACTTCAGCGAGGCGTACATGGAATTGTAAACCCAGGAATCCTTGCAGGACTCTTCTCTTCAGGCCACCAAAGAGGGACAAACGTCAAACCCAACCGCCCGGCCTATCCTTGAAGGACCCATCGGAGCCATTCATTCTCTGGCACTGCAGAGCTTCACCCGCCCGCAAGGGAGAAGCCCCAAACAGGCCGCCGGGTGATCACCAACTCCCACCTCGCTCAGCGTCTCCGCGCAGTCGCCGCTCGGCCCGCTCGCCTCTTCGTCGGAGGCCCCCAGCAGAGTCTGACTTCCCTCCGTTCTTTCAAGAAGCTACGCAAAAGTGTGGAATGGGATGAAAAAAACAACAACGCTGCATTGGTCAAAGGAAACCGGGTGATATGACGCATGTATAAACAAGTAATGCCTTTTTGTTTTTTTCAACAAAAAAAAAAGGAAAACAAAAACATCCCTGGAAACAAGAGCAACAGATAGGAGGTTATTTAGCATCAGCCCCATCCCAAAAGGTACTAAAAAAAAAAAAGTATTTGATTCACACACGTTTCAGCAAAAGAGGTAGTCCTCGACTTACGACTGCAATGGAGACTTGGAAAGGACCTTGGAGGTCATCGAGTCCAACCCCCTGCTCAGGCAGGAAACCCTATACCGTTTCGGACAAATGGCTGTCCAGTCTCTTCTTAAAAACTTCCAGTGTTGGAGCATTCACCGCTTCTGGAGGCAGGTTGTTCCACTGGTTAATTGTTCTCACTGTCAGGAAGTTTCTCCTTAGTTCTAGGTTGCTTCTCTCCTTGATTAATTTCCATCCATTGCTTCTCATCCTGCCTTCAGGTGCTTTGGAGAACAGCTTGACTCCCTCTTTTTTGGGGCAACCCCTGAGGTATTGGAACACTGCTATCATGTCCCCCCTGGTCCTTCTCTTCGTTAAACTAGACATGCCCAATTCCAGCAACCGTTCCTTATATGTTTTAGCCTCCAGTCCCCTGATCATCTTCGTTGCTCTTCTCTGTATTCTTTCTAGAGCAGTGTTTCTCAACCTTGACAATTTTAAGGCATGTGGACTTCAACTCCCAGAATGCTGGCTGTGGAATTCTGGGAGTTGAAGTCCACATGCCTTAAAATTGTCAAGGTTGAGAAACACTGCTCTAGAGTCTCAACATCTTTTTTGCACCGTGGTGACCAAAACTGGAGGCCGTATTCCAAAGTGTTATTAAGTCACTTCACCCCTAGAAGACCCCAAGGAGCCTTCCAAGCTGGCGTTGTAACCTCCGCCCACAAACACATCAAGCCACCAAAGGTGGTTTTTTCCTTCGTCCACAACTAACACCGCTATCAATCTTTAAGGGGCACAAAAGACACTCGCCCTCTTTGTTTTCACCCCCGCCTTCAAAAGCCTAACGTATCCAGACTCTCCGGAATTCCTTTGGTATATTATAGCAATTAGCGATTAATGGAAACTTTACCAGGCGCTGCTTAAGCGAGACCAATGCCCTGGAGAGCCATTTCCCCGCTTTCCTTAAATGAAAATTCCCATAAAATGGAGCTGTTCACCCAAAGTTTTATTTTGAAAGAGTTATCTGCTGCGAGGCGAAGAAAAAGGAGATGCGTCTTGAATCCCTAAGGCCTTTCCAGATCTCTACAAGATTCATTAAATAACCCATTTTTTTTTCAGGGAAGGACACGTTTGGGGTTCTCCTTTCAGAGGCTTCAACCTGTCTCCGGAATCCACTATCGGAGCAGCCGGAGACTCACAGGTCTAACTCTTTCCCAAAATCCGAAAATTCCTTCTCAACTGAGAAAACGAGAAGGTTTTCCCCTGGCAGGCTAATATTCTGCGTTTCTGGGATGCATTTAATGCAATGAGATCGGTCCCTCACCATCAGTGAGGAGAAGAGCAACAAAGATGATCAGGGGACTGGAGGCTAAAACATAGGATGAATGGTTGTTGGAATTGGTTATGTCTAGTTTAACGAAGAGAAGGATGAGGGGGGACATGATAGCAGCCTTCCAGTATCTCAGGGGCTGCCCCAAAGAAGAGGGAGTCAAGCTATTCTCCAAAGCCCCTGAAGGCAGGACAAGAAGCAATAGGATGGAAACTAATCAAGGAGAGAAGCAACCTAGAACTAAGGAGAAACTTCCTGACAGTTAGAACAATTAACCAGTGGAACAACCTGCCTCCAGAAGTTGTGGATGCTCCAACACTGGAGGTTTTTAAGAAGAGATCAGGACAACCATTTGTCCAGAATGGTATAGGGTCTCCTGCTTGGGCAGGGGGTTGGACTAGAAGACCTCCAAGGTCCCTTCCAACTATTCTATTCTATTCTATTCTATTCTATTCTATTCTATTCTATTCTATTCTATTCTATTCTATTCTATTCTATTATTCTATTCTATTTCCTATTCTATTCTATTCTATTTCCTATTCTATTCTATTCTATTTCCTATTCTATTTATTTTACTCTATTCTATTTCCTATTCTATTCTATTCTAAATTCTGTTCCATTCCCTCTTCTCTTCTCTATTCTGTTCTATTCTATATTCTGTTTCATTCCCTCTTCTCTTCTCTTCTATATTCTGTTCTATTCTATATTCTGTTTTTCTATTCTATATTCTGTTCCATTCCATTCCATTCCCTATTCTATTCTATTCTATTCTATTCTATTCTATTCTATTTCCTATTCTATTTATTCTATTCTATTCTATTTCCTATTCTATTCTATTTATTCTATTCTATTCTATTTCCTATTCTATTCTATATTCTGTTCCATTTACTCTTCTCTTCTCTTCTCTATTCTGTTCTATTCTATATTCTGTTCCATTCCATTCCCTATTCTATTCTATTCTATTCTATATTCTAATCTATTTTACTATCCTCTTACATTGTTTGCCCGCGCTCTGCTCCTCTTGTGGAAAGGAGCCACCGAGCACACAGGCCCTGTCCTTTTCTTCTGAAATGCCGCTTTGGCCCCCATCAAAGCGAGAAAGCATCAGAGGCCATTGTCCACTTTCGTCCACCTTGGGTGGGTGGCAGACCGAGTCAGCCAGGAGGAAGATCGAATCGTTTCCTCCTAATGTCCTTTCTGCAGCCCGGCCAACGCGGGCGTGAAAGCAGCCAAGCGTCTTTGGCGGGGGCTGCCCATTAAGCGCATGGGCTGGGCGCAGAAACGTCATTGAGCTAAGCTGGCTGAATCCTCGGCACAGCCAAGGAATTTCTGAGACCGAGCTGACATTTCCTCCCTCTTGGACCAGCAACCGAAGCGGAAGCCAGACAGAGCTGAGATCGCATTCGGTGTCCGCCACAGAAGCCGCCTTTGACAGCCTCAATCTCTTCTTTCTACCTCCCCACCCCCTTTTTTAAAAAATAATAATAATAATAATATAAAACAGGCGTCTCCAACCTGAACAGAGAGCATGGGGGGGGAATTAGGGGGGGGAAATACACATTTCCATGTGAAACCGAGTCTGGTGGTGGTCCAACGGCCAAATCCACCCCCTCCCCCCAAAAAAACACCCAGTTCAAGGTGAAGGGAAGGGCTTCTGAGGATCGATCCGGTCTTGTTCCAAAAACCTTGAGAGTCTGCTTTTCCTCGACAAAGTTGCTGAGACGCCACCTTCTGCAACCAACAAGAGGGCCCCAGATGCTGGACTCAGCACAATGAGCGCCCGGTTTTGAAAGCAGATGTTTGGGAGAGGAAAGAAAAGCAAAGCTTTTTCGCTTTTCGGAGGCCAGAACCGCTCCAGGTGTTGCAGGTCCCCAAGGAGTTGGAAGTTATAATAATAATAATAATAATAATAATAATAATAGTAATAATAATAATAATAATAATAATAATAATAATAAAAAGTTGGAAGGGACCTTGGAGGTCATCTAGTCCAACCCCCTGCTCAGGCAGGAAACCCTATATACCATTTCAGACAAATGGCTGTCCAGTCTCTTCTTAAAAACTAGAGATAGAATATACCATTTCAGATAATAATAGAGTAGAGCAGAGCAGAGCAGAGCAAGCAGGAACAGAACAGAACAAGACAGAACAGAACAGAATAGAGCTGGAAGGGACCTTGGAGGTCTTCTAGTCCAGCCCCCTGCTCAAGCAGGAGACCCTTTCCCATTTCAGACAAATGATTGTCCAATCTCTTCTTAAAAACTTCCAGTGACGAAGCGCCCACAACTTCTGAAGGCAAAAGCCGTTCCACTGGTTAATTGTTTTCACTCTCAGGAAATTTCTCCTTAGTTTTATGTTGCTTCTCTCCTTGATTGGTTTCCATCCGATGTTCCTCGTCTGGACTTTGGGGACTTTGGAAAATAGCTTGACCCCCCTCTCTGGGGGAGGACAGAAGATAGTTAGAAGACCCCCACGGAGAGGACTTCCTGCAGCCCTGCCTGGATCCTAGGTAGCTTTCTGCCATTTTAAAACATCTGCTCAGGAAAAGAGAAGAATAATGGGTGAGGGCACCCATCCCTTCCCTCTGTTTCCCCAACAACTGTAACTTTGCACCCAGAGCCAGCACCAACTTCATCAAACCTGTGCACACGGTTCAGCTGCTTTATGCCCCAAATTTGCTGGAGACAGCCAAAAAAAAAAAAAATTCAGGTTGTGTAAGCATTCCATTTTCCAGCTCCTTGAGTCACAAAGTCTGATTTAAGCACTCCAGGTAGAAAAATGTCATTCTGCTGCTTGGTTTTTGATCCAGAAAAAATGATCCGAGCAGTACTTTTTCTTAAAATAAAATAAAATAAAATAGCAAGCTGTGCACTTCCGAGGGATTAAAACGGGGCAATCGGGCCCAGTGATTCATTGCAAGATGGGAAGGGGAGGGATGTCGGGGGGGGGGGGGAAATAAGAGAACAGCTCAACCTGTTGGATTTCCTCAAGGAAGAACACAAAAGCGAGGCAACGTATCTCTCATTTAAAAGGATCCGAATCCTCCCAATCTCCAGATAAAATAGGAGCCAGCTGTGTGCAGCAGCTGCCAAAAAGGCCAACACAGTGCTAGGCTGCATTAACAGAGGGATAGAATCAAGATCACCTGAAGTGTTAATACCGCTTTACAATGACTTGGTAAGGCCACACTTGGAATACGGCATCCAGTTTGGGTCACCACAATGTAAAAAAGATGTTGAGACTCTAGAAAGAGTGCAGAGAAGAGCAACAAAGATGATTAGGGGACTGGAAGCTAAAGCATATAAGGTACGGTTGCTGGAATTGGGAATGTCTAGTTTAATGAAAAGAAGGACAAGGGGGGACAGGATAGCAGTGTTCCAGTATCTCGGGCTGCCCCAAAGAAGAGGGAGTCAAGCTATTCTCCAAAGCACCTGAAGGCAGGACAAGAAGCGACGGATGGAAACTCATCAAGGAGAGAAGCAACCTAGAACTAAGGAGAAACTTCCTGACAGTCAGAACAATTAACCAGTGGAACAACCTGCCTCTAGAAGTGGTAAATGCTCCAACACTGGAAGTTTTTAAGAAGAGACTGGACCGCCATCTGTCAGAAATGGTGTAGGGTCTCCTGCTTGGGTCGGGGGGTTGGACTAGATGAGCTCCAAGGTCCCTTCCAATTTCTAGTCTAAGGTCTCCTGCTTGAGCAGGGGGTTGGACTAGAAGACCTCCAAGGTCCCTTCCAACTCTTGTTATTCTTAACTGGTAGCTGCTGGAATTTCTTCTGAAGCCTTCAGCAATCATCTTGCAAATCCAAGGATATTGGATTCACCCTTTACTGGCACCCTCCGAAAGCTATCAAAAGGGCAACAGCATTAACTTGGATAGGAGCCCTGAATTCTCATGGCCAGGCCTTCTACACGGTTGGAACACGTATGCTTAGCTTTACAGTTGACCTCCATCCATTTCCCCTAAAAGGAAGATTTTTGCTTCTTGATTATCCACAGTTCCCTTTCCCAAAAGGCAACCTCCAGGGGGAATATTCCGAAATTGAATTTTAAAAGACGGCTCCCTATTTGGAACTTGGGTTTGGCTGGTCTAAAGAAAAGAAGGAATAGGGGAGACATGATAGCAACGTTCCAGTATCTGAGGGGCTGCCACAAGGCAGAGGGGGTCAAACTATTCACCAGAGCACCAGAGGGAATGAGAAGAAACAATGGTTGGAAACTGATCAAGGAGAGAAGCAACCTGGAACTAAGGAGAAACTTCCTGACAGTGAGGACAATCAACCAGTGGAACAGCTCGCCACCAGAAATCATGGGCGCCCCATCACTGGAGGTTTTTAAGAAGAGACTGGACAATCACCTGTCTGAGATGGTGTAGGTTCTCCTGCTTAAGCAGGGGGCTGGACTAGAAGACCTCCAAGATCCCTTCCAGCTCTATTCTATTCTTTTTCACTTACACTGTCAACCGTATCCCGGTTGACTTTTGAAGAAGTCTCAGATCACGCAATCTGGATCTGTTCCATCTGTTGTCCAAGCTGTGCGTAATATCTTCAACAATTTCAGGGGACCGTGTTAGTTTCAGGAGAATTAGGAGGTTTAAGAAAAACCCGAGTCTCACCTCGCTTGTGTCTAAGGACTTCTGCTTCTCGTTTCCCGAAGGATCCGACGTGGAGAAGTCAAACGGCTTCTTTTTCAGCTCCTGGATGACCCAGTGCATTTCCTTCACCACGCCGAGGAGCTCGACAAACTGAGAAAAACGTGAAGAGAAGCCCTCAAAGACGGTGGGAATTCTTACATCCTTCCAGAAAGTTCCTATGTTCCCATTTGAACAGATGGTTCTTGGTCAAAACGCCCTGCCTGACTCACGTTTCCCACAACACAGGGAATTCACCTTGGAAAGGACCATGATGAGCCTGCCTACAAATAGCTGGTTAACCAGGATGCTTATCAGTTAGGTAGGCTACTCCGTTCATGTCCCAAATGGGGACAATTAATCTTATCCAAAGCAAAGGTGAGATAGACTCCGTATTTGGGCTCTTTTAATCTAGAATCTGACCCTCCTTGGGATCCCTCTCAATTCTTGTAGAACTGGTGGTTGGATCCTGAAGGTTATTCTAGATTTGCTACTCCAAGTATCTCCTACGTTCGGATCCCTTGCAATTTCCTTGCAAACTTACGTAGGCGGACATCAAGCAACCCGCACTGGAACTCAACACAGTCAATACAGCCAACTCAACACAGCCAACTCAACACAGCCAACTCAACACAGCCAACTCAACACAGCCAACCCGCCACGGTCAACTTGCTGTGGGACAACTCGCCGCAGGACAATTTAACAGTTCAATTGAATTATTCAAAATAAAATTTAAAAAATATATATTTCAATTTTTGTCATTCCCTTTTCATTCTGTCTCTCCTCCAGCATTCTTTTCTTTAATGACTCTTTTTCTTGGATATTAGTGTAACTCTCGTCCCGCGGCGAATGGTCCCGCGTCAAGTGGGCCATGTCAAGTTGGCCAATGTGAGTTGGCCATAGCAAGTTGGTCGTGGCGAACTGTCATCAGACCGGCACTCACTGTGCGGTCTCAGAGACAAATAAGATGCAGTGATGTTAATGAGCTTTCTCGAAGACACGGCTAGAGAAGAGGGGAGCCAAATACCTTCTTTTTAAGCTCCTCCACAGAGAGCTGGTCAACTTGACAGTCCCAACGGTGATCCTGGTCCCGCAAGCAGATGCTCATGTACGACGTCTGGTTGCTCCAAGATAAATGGGTGTCCTCTAGTGAAAAAAGCAGGGTGGAAAAACTGCATTTATTCCAGAATAATGCCACCTAAGTTGAGCCATGAACGTGAGGAAGAACGCTACCTAGGATTAGATTAGATTAGGATTATATTAGATAACCTTTATTGTCGTTTTTTTCCTGTGGGCACAACGGCACACATTAAAAATGAAATTTAGTTGCTTGCTCTCAAAGTGTACACATACATAACACACATTTAAAACATACTATGTACAACATATGTATACACCTACACCCTTACATATAAGTAACATATAAATGTTAATCACTGTCCGTCTTGAATACATAACGGAAGGAGGAAGCTTGAGAGTTCACAAGGTTGATACTGTATGGAACGAAACTGGGACTGAATCAGAATGTTCTGCTTCGGATACCACGAAGCCCTCGCCTCCCAGAAGGGAACAAGGAAAACAGGTTGTGAAGAGGATGTAATAATAATAATAATGATAAAGTTGGAAGGGACCTTGGAGGTCATCTAGTCCAACCCCCTGCTCAGGCAGGAAAACCTATACCATTTCGGACAAATGGCTGTCCAGTCTCTTCTTAAAAACTTCCAGTGTTGGAGCATTCACCGCTTCTGGAGGCAGGTTGTTCCACTGGTTAATTGTTCTAACTGTCAGGAAGTTTCTCCTTAGTTCTAGGTTGCTTCTCTCCTTGGTTAGTTTCCATCCGTTGCTTCTTGTCCTGCCTTCAGGCACTTTGGAGAATAGCTTGACTCCCTCTTCTTTGGGGCAGCCCCTGAGATACTGGAAGGCTGCTGTCATGTCCCCCCTCATCCTTCTCTTCATTGAACTAGACCTGCCCAATTCCAGCAACCGTTCCTTATATGTTTTAGCCTCCAGTGCCCTAATCGTCTTTGTTGCTCTTCTCTGTACTCTTTCTAGAGTCTCAACATCTTTTTTACATCGTGGTAACCAAAACTGGATGCAGGATTCCAAGTGTGGCCTTACCAAGGCCTTGTAAAGCGGTATTAATACTTCACGTGATCTTGATTCTATCCGTCTGTTAATGCAGCCTAGCACTGTGTTGGCTTTTTTGGCAGCTGCAGCACACGGCTGACTCATATTTAAATGATTGTGTAGAGTCCCAGACAATCTTGTGGACCCTGCTCAAACAACGCTTATGTGCTATACAACCATGAATGTGAAGCTGGATGCTACCTAAGATGCAGCCATGAACATGAAGATCGATGCTACCTAAGATGCAGCCACAAAGACTGGTAGTCCTGTGTATCCCTTTCTCTACAAACCTCTCTATCCTCTTTGGAGAGCAAGAGTCTATTCTACTCACCTTCCTTCCTGTTGTCCTGGATTTGCTCTTCTAACGCTCTCCTCAAATTCCAAGTCTCCAGGATGCCTTCTTCAAGTTGCTTCCGCAGGGCCAAGATGGTGTTTAGCTCCTCCTGCAGATTATTTATGCTAATTTTTTTTTTAAAAAAAAGAAAAGAAAAGAAGAATTTTTAACTGAAAGACCGAAGGAGACAAACGCTCAAGGCTCACGAAACATTTGCAAAAATTGTGCTCTGGACCTCTGGCATAACTTTTGGTTCAGACATAAAAGGAGAAAGAATGAAGTCGGCTTTTAAAAGCCTCTTGAAAGGGCAGGATAAACAGATCTTTATAGAAGATTAAAATAAAAGTTTAAAAAAAAAACCACGAGCGTCATTTGTCCCCGTGGCGGTGGTGGTGTCTTTCAAACTTGGGACGACATCCTGAGCTTCAAACTTATTAATTTTGTCCTCAGCAAGGACACAAATTTGTCTGGAATCTCTGAAGCCTTCGGAGAGATCTGTTTATTTCACTGACATTTTTTTCCCCAGGCTGCCGAGTTCTAAATCTCCCTCCTTTAGTTCATCTGCACAACGGTCGGGCGAGGTAGGGTAGGCCCAGGATGCCTTAAGTTCACAGGGCTCCGCTCTTCGGTTTACGACTGCAGTTAAAAGAATAGCACAGTGGCGGAGAGAGAAAAGAGTAAAGGAGGGGAGAAGGAAGTAGGAAGGTTGGAGGAGAGAGTGGTGAAAGAGAAGAGGAGAGGAGAGGAAGAAGAGGGAAGTAGGGAAGAAAGAGAAGGAAGGGAGAAAGGAGAGGAGAGAGAAAAGAGTAAAGGAGGGGAGAAGGAAGTAGGAAGGTTGGAGGAGAGAGTGGTGAAAGAGGAGAGGAGAGGA
>NW_015386564.1:37069-38725 GCF_001527695.2 Protobothrops mucrosquamatus | reverse complement strand
TCCTCCTCCTCCTCCTCCTCCTCCTCCTCCTCCTCCTCCTCCTCCTGGTTCTCTTTTATGATTTTAATTTGTGTCACTTGTTCATTCACGGATTTATTTCTCGAAACAAGTGTCGTTCCTCAACCGAGAAATAAAAAGAAAAAACCTTCCCAGGAGAACCAGTCCTTATGAACATCAGAAGAGTCTTTACAGACCTGGTCTTCAGCCCATCTACTCCACCCCTTCCTCCTCACCCATAAAGGCCAGGTGGAAATATTTGGAAATCTCCATACTTTTTTTCATTCATGAACCTAAGCAGAACCTAATTTGGGACCAGCATCAGCACCGAGTTCGGGGAGGGTGGAATAATGCAAATCAGGTTAGCCAAGGAATTTGTCTTCTCTTGTAGCTGTTGGGTGGGTTTTGTGTAGAAGTTGGTATGTTCAGAAACTCTGGGAAACATGCCCTAGAGGTCACCCCCCCCCCCAAAGTGCTCCGGGACCAGCTGTCAATCAACTCTGAGGCAAAATGGATGCTCACCCGTCGACATCTTTCAGGGATTTGATCAGAGTGGAAAAGACGGCGTGTTCTTTTTGAAGAGTTTCGAGCATTTCCTCGTAGTGGGACTGTTTGGTTCTCTGAAAAGGGGGGAAAAATAGCCTATTTATCTTAAGCAAAAGCATCGATGGCTTTTTGAGTTCTTGTTTTTTTGTGACAAGGACGGCGGTTCTGATCTAGAGATGGGCCAGCCGGACCACTCTGGAGAATACGGACCAATTCCCCAGTCTGGTCTCCTCTTCCTTCAAAGCACCCAACTCCACAAATTGTGTTTCTGCAACAACGTTGATTGAAGTAACTACGGTCAGGGGACACCGCTGTCAGGTGGGGTCAACCTGTCAGCCTTGGATGGGGAAATTTTAAGAAGATCAGAACTCTAGTCCGAAGAGAGATGCGTTACTTATTATATCTCGCGATAATTAAATAGGGTTTCTCAACAGGCTGAGATATTCTGAAGGACATAATAGAATAACAGAGTTGGAAGGGACTTGGGAAGTCTTCTATAGTCCAACCACTGCTCAAGCAGGGAACCCTATGCCATTTCAGACAAATGGTGTCCAATCTCTTCTTGAAAAGACATGGGTGATGAACTCCCACAACTTCTGGAGGCAAGCCACTCCACTGATATAGGGTTTCCTGCCTGAGCAGGGAGTTGGACTAGAAGACCTTTGAGGTCCCTTCCAACTCTG
Organism: Protobothrops mucrosquamatus; assembly: GCF_001527695.2. Lineage (NCBI taxonomy): Eukaryota > Metazoa > Chordata > Lepidosauria > Squamata > Viperidae > Protobothrops > Protobothrops mucrosquamatus. Next base: position 37,499 of record NW_015386564.1, on the reverse strand, counting down.
TTATTCTATTCTATGTTCTAATTGTTCTCACTGTCAGGAAATTTCCCCTTAGTTCTAGGTTGCTTCTCTCCTTGATTAGTTTCCACCCATTGCTTCTTGTCCTGCCCTCAGATCTTTGGAGAACAGGTTGGCCCCCTCTTCTTTGGGGCAGCCCCTCAAAAATTGCAACACTGCTATCATGTCACCCCAGTCCTTCTTTTCATGCAACTTACCAAAAAAAAACCATGGCAGCAATCACCCAATGTAAGGCATCTTCTCATTGGGCTTAAGGTTTTTATTTTATTATTATTGATTTTATTCTATTCTTCTATTTGTAGCTAACTTCGGAAATAGCCTCGAAAGACAACGTGGGGCACAGATTTCCCAGGAATGTTGAGAGAGAGAGAGAGAGAGGGAGAGAGAGAGAGAGAGAGAGAGAGAGAGAGAGAGA
>NW_015386564.1:20394-36098 GCF_001527695.2 Protobothrops mucrosquamatus | reverse complement strand
ACCTCTAATTCGTGCATCATTTTGGTCACCAGCTGCTCGGATTGGGCTGCGCATTTTTCTTCAATCAAGACTTTGTTCTGTCTCTGAAGACTCCCTTTATCTCTCTCCAGGCTTTGAAGCTTAGTGGACCATTCCTGCAGCATCAAATCTTTTTCTTTAACGACCCCATCAAGAGTCTGTGCAGACAAAACAAAACAAACAATGCATTGCCTGTCCTTAGTGGGCAGATCTCTGAGAAGAAAGGCGTTTTCTCTGTCCCTCGGTTTTCAGAAGACCAAAATAATGGATGTCAACCTTGACGCACCACAGCCCTGCAATCTCTTTAAAAGCCTCGGGCCGTTCAAGAAAATCAGAAAGGCTGAGCTAACGAGGGAGGAAAATCAGAATAACAGAGTTGGAAGGGACCTTAGAGGTCTTCTAGTCCAACCTCCTTCTCAAGCAGGAGACTCTCTCCAATTGTGGACAAATAGCTGTACAATCTCTTCTTGAAAACCTCCAGTGATGGAGCACCCACAACTTCTGGAGGCAAGTCGTTCCACTTTTTGCTTCTTGTCCTGCCTTCAGGTGCTTTGGAGAATAGGTTGACCCCCCTCTTCTTTGTGGCAGCCCCTCAGATATTGGAAGACTGCTGTCATGTCACCCCTAGTCCTTCTCGTGATTCAGGATACTGCTTATAAGCACTTATATGTGCTTAGAGCTCAAAGCATTGTTAGAGACCCCACACACCCACTTCATTATCTGTTCCTGTTACTCCCCTCTGGGAGGAGGTGTCAAAGTAGGGGCGGTGGGGTAGCGGTCATTATAAGGGAGAACCTATGTCCGAGGGAGACCACTGTGCCTCAGATAGACGGTGGAGAGTCCCTCCTTGTGAAGTGGGGACAGGGGGTTCAAGTGGGCCTGTTGATTATATACCTGGCTCCCTGGTTCACCAGTTGCAGCCTTTTCTGGACCGGGATGCCTTGCGCACAGTTACCCATGCTCTTGTCACCTCCCGCCTGGACTACTGCAATGCTCTCTACATGGGGCTCCCCTTGAGGAGCACTCGGAGGCTCCAGTTAGTCCAGAATGCAGCCGCGCGGGCGGTGTTGGGAGTGACTCGTCGCTCCCATGTAACGCCGCTGCTGCGCGAGCTGCACTGGCTGCCTGTGGCCTTCCGGGTGCGCTTCAAGGTGTTGATCATCATCTTCAAAGCGCGCCATGGCATCGGACCTGGTTACCTCCGAGACCGCCTTCTGCCACAGATCACCTCTCACCGGACGATACGCTCCCACAGAGAGGGTCTCCTCAGAGTGCCGTCAACCAGACAGTGTCGGTTGGCGACCCCCAGGGGGAGAGCCTTCTCTGTTGGAGCCCCCACCCTCTGGAACGAACTACCCCCAGAGATCCGGGTGATTCCGGATCTCCCCTCCTTCCACCGTGCCCTCAAGACATGGCTATTTCAGCAGGCAGGACTGGCCTAAGGGGTATTTTAAATTTGATTTTTAAATAACTTTTAAAAAAGGAAGAAAAGGCCCATATTAATATTTCTTTTTAACTACATTTTAAATTTTGTATATTGTATTGATTGTTTTGTTTTAAACTGGCTGTAAGCCGCCCTGAGTCCACCAGGAGAAGGGCGGGGTATAAATGTAATAAATAAATAAATAAATAAATAAAGTATTTATAGCAGAACTACTACATTCTGGAATAGCTTTCTTCCTTATGCCATCCGTCTTGTAAATTTGCAGGGTTCTTTTTCCCCCCGCCATGTACATATATACATTCAAACTGGACTGTGATGTTTCTCTGTGTCATATATGTGTGTGTGTGGGGGGGTATATGCATAATAGTAGTTTTCTGAGAGCTGAATGCAATGAAATTTCATTTTTAATGTATGCTGATTAGTGTACATTTATTCTATTCTATTCTGTTCCTTATTCTATTCTATTCTACTCTATTCTATTTATTATTCTATTCTATTCTATTCTATTCTATTCTATTCTATTCTATTCCCTTCTATTCCATTCCATTCCATTCTATTAATATATATTCTATTCTATTCTAATTTCTATTCTATTCTATTAATATATATTCCATTCTATTCTAATTTCTATTCTATTCTATTCTATTCCATTCCATTCTATTAATATATATTCTATTCTATTCTAATTTCTATTCTATTCTATATTCTATTCTAGTCTATTCTACTCAATTACTATATATTCTATTGTATTCTAATTTCTATTCTAATTTCTATTCTATTCTATTCTATTAATATATATTCTATTCTAATTTCTATTCTATTCTATTCTATATTCTATTCTAGTCTATTAATATATATTCTATTCTATTCTATTCTAATTTCTATTCTATTCTATTCTATTCTACTTTATTAATATATATTCTATTCTATTCTAATTTCTATTCTTTTCTATTCTTTTCTATTCTTTTCTATTCTTTTCTATTCTATTCTATTCTATTCATTCTAATTCTATTCTATTCTATTCCTGCAACCGTTCTTCATGAATCATCAAATGATGACGCTGCCTCTTTAATGACATCAGGCCTTCCACGTCAACAGATGTTCTCCTTACCTGCAGAAGCTCGTCTTTCTGAGCAACGCTGTCCGTCAAGCGTGTGATGACCAGCTCCTGGTTCTGCAGCTTTTGATCCCCTTCGCTCAAGAGAATCTGGTAACGGAGCTCCATCCCTTTTTCTTTTTCCGCCAACTCATTCTGAATTTTTTCCAGCTGGTTTCGAAGGTCCTGGCCAGGGAAAAGATGACAAGAAACCCCCACAGGGATATTGGAAGAGGTCTTAGATACGTTGTAGGTAGTTCTCAGCTTATGACCTGCATTTCCATTACTAAGCGAGGCGGTTGCTAAGTCTGCCCAATTTTACAACCTGTTTTGCCAAAGGAGAATCGGAGATGGTCCCTTCCCTCTTTTACTCAAGAGTTGAATAATTAAAACCTAACACTCCCTTTCTTCTTAAACTTGAGAATGGGACAAATGTGGTCCAACAATTGCCCAGTGTATGCAATTGAAAAAAAAAAAAGCAGAGACATCACCCTGCCCACAAAAGTGCGTAGAATCAAGGCCATGGTTTTCCCAGTTGCAATGTATGGCTGTGAAAGTTGGACCATAAGAAAGGCTGAGCGACAAAGAATTGAGGCCTTTGAACTCTGGTGCTGGAGAAGACTCCCGCGAGTCCCCTGGAGTGCAAGGCGATCAAACCGGTCAGTCCTAGAGGAGATCAACCCCGACTGCTCTTTAGAAGGCCAGATCCTGAAGTTGAAACTCAAGGACTTTGGCCACCTAATGAGAAGGAAGGACTCACTGGAGAAGAACCTAATGCTGGGAAAGATGGAGGGCAATAGAAGAACGGGATGACAGAGAAGGAGGTGGCTGGATGGAGTCACTGAAGCAGTAGGCGTGAGCTTCAATGGACGCCAGAAGATGGTAGAGGACAGGAAGGCCTGGAGGAACGTTGTCCATGGGGTCATGATGGGTCAGACACGACTTCGTAACTAACAACAATGCAATTAAAAGATCTTTAGGTTTAAGGTGGAAACAGATCATAAAAGAATTATTATTTTGGTAGCCTGGGGAGAAGTCTTGAATTCTGGAAATCGACTGCAGCTGAATCTCTGTTCCGTACATGCTATACGTTCAAAACATCGTTTTTATTTCTCCGCTCGGTTGGTAAATATTCTGTCGAAGCAGCCTGATCCCATCTGGCAATCTGTACTGGCTCCTGGCTCTCTGCGGATTTCATTAATAGGTGTGAAATCTGGTAAAAGGCCTGAAATGTTACAAGCGCAGTCGGAAAAATAAAATAAAAAAAAAATAATAATAAATCTCCCATGTCTCGCTCAGATGTAGCCCTAGAGAATTGCAGTTCTGGGTCAAATCTGCAAAACGTCTCCCCAGACTGAAAACATTTTTGCACATTGAAACAGGCCAACAACAGGGTTTTTTTTTTTATAGAGAGAGATAAAACACCCAGCCAGATGCTCATGAATTATACCAGCTTTAAAAAAAACAAAACAAAAAAACCCCCACACATATGACTTTTAGCACCGGGCAAGAAGCAACGGATGGAAACTAACCAAGGAGAGAAGCAACCTAGAACTAAGGAGAAACTTCCTGACAGTTAGAACAATTAACCAGTGGAACAACCTGCCTCCAGAAGCGGTGAATGCTCCAACACTGGAAGTTTTTAAGAAGAGACTGGACAGCCATTTGTCTGAAATGGTGTAGGGTTTCCTGCCTGAGCAGGGGGTTGGACTCGATGACCTCCAAGGTCCCTTCCAACTTTATTATTATTAAAGGTGAAAAACGGTCATAAATCCGCTTTTTTCCAGTGCCGTTGTCATTTTGAATGTCACTAAACGAACTGTCGTAAGTCAAGGACTAGCTTTATTGGCACCCCAAATGTCAAAAGTCCCCTCTCTAATTCTTCCAACATGGTTTCCGTCATTGCAGCAAGTTAAATCTGCGCTTTCTGCTTTTTTTAAAAAAAAAACGTTATTACTCTTGCCGTATATTGGTTTTATTAAGATTTTCCCAGTTTGGCAGCAGGGACATTTAATGCCTTTTGACTACCGGCACATAAATCCCCGATTGGGTGACCTTTGCTGCCCGATTTTAAAGGGTGGATTTCAAATTCGCCCCGAAAACCGCAAGGACCATTCTCTACAAGTGTCAAGTCATCAGATCTGTAACCCATCAATGTCAGAAACTGCCAATAATTACGGGCTGATAAGCTTTAACATATGTGATGATCCAGCTGGAAAGATGTTCATGGATTTTTACAAATCCGAGCTAGAGTATCTTGCTTTTATCTTTCTCTAAAATTAATTAAGACGATTAAAGGCCTGCAGACTAAAACATACGAAGCACGGTTGCAGGATTTGAGAATGGCCAATCTAGAGAAAAAGAAGGACTAGGGGGGGGACATGATAGCAGGGTTCCAGTATTTGAGGGGCTGCCACAAAGAAGAGGGGATCAGCCCATTATCCAAAGCATCAGAAGGCAGGACAAGAAACAATGGATGGAAACTCATCAAGGAGAGAAGCAACCTGGAATTAAGGAGAAACTTCCTAACAGTGAAGACAATTAACCAGTGGAACTGCTTGCCTCCAGAAGTTGTGGGTGCTCCATCACTGGAGGTTTTTAAGAAGAGACTGGACAGCCATTTGTCTGGAATAGTGTAGGGTCTCCTGCCTGAGCAGGGGTTGGACTAGAAGACCTCCAAGGTCCCTTCCAACTCTGTTATTCTGTTATATTCTGCCCGCCACTCTGGGAGTAAAGATTTGATAGAAATCGTACATAAATCAAAACAATATCAAGCAGAACAAAACCCTCTCGTCCACCTGCTCAGGTGGGCAAAGATATTGGAGGAGAAAAAGCCACACGTGACTCGTGGAAGAGAATCTGCGCCCACTGCTACCCACAATTAAACCACAGGTGGACTTAACATCCTCGGAGCTCACCGGAGCCGCTTGCTGTATCTAACCAAGTATGGAATCGGCCATCCTTACCGTTATTCTATTTTAGAGATCATTTAATTTCCCAGCCTGTAACGTGGGGCTTAGACTCCCTTCCGTCTTCCGAATTAGATGTAAAGGAGCAAAAATTGGGTACGGTTCATTTTGTGAGTTTTATGGACTGGCGACCCAGCGGAGCAGCTGTGTCTCTCGCCTGCCGTTAATAGAACGGGAACGCGACGCGGCTCGCTCACAGGAGCTTCCCACCAAAGCAGCCCCCAAAAGAGATTGCCATGAAGAAAACACGGGGGGCGTGCTTTTAACTCCCACTTGCCTGCCGGATGAGCAGAGATTTCACACCCAGAGCTCTGGTGCAATGTATTTAACATCAGGAACTCTGTGTGTGTGTGCATTTTGCACACTTCGACAAATAAGTGGGGAGCTCGGTCCTCCACTTGCGACAACAATGGAGCCTAAATTTCCCGTTGCTAAATGAGAGGTTAGCTGAATTCCGCCCCATTTTACGACTTGTCACTGCAGTTGTTAAATTAGCAACAGGGTTGTTAAATGAGTCGGGGTTCTCCCCATTGACTTTTACTCGTCAGAAGGACACAAAAGGGGATCAGTGACCCCCCCGGGGACACTGCGACCGTCATAAATGTGAGTCAGTGGAAGAGCCTCTGAATTTTGATCACGTGACCCTGGGAAAGTGGCAACGGGGGTGTGAAAAACAGTCCCAAGTCCCTTTTTTTCAGTGCTGTTGTAACTTCAGTCCCTAAATGGACTGTTGTAAGTCAAGGATTACCCGTATGTATTTTCCAAAAAGGTGCACGAAACCCATGGAAACCGACCTAACAATATTGTTCAATTTTGCAGACAGAAAAATCTGAGAAGTGGGCGGGGGTCTCGTTAGCTTTTCAAAAGTTCTAACTTGCCCACTTGCTTTGATGAGGTCAAGATTCTGGTATCAAGCTAGTCCTTAGAAGACAAAGGCCATAAATAAGAATAGAATAGGAATAGGAATAGGAATAGAATAGAATAGAAAATAGGGAATAGAATAAGAATGGAATGGAATGGAATGGAATGGAATAGGGAATAGAATAGAATAGAATAGAATAGAATAGAATAGAATAGAATAGAATAGAATAGAATAGAATAGAGCAGAGCAGAGTAGAATAAGGAGTAGAATAAGGAGTAGAATAAGGAATAGAATAAGGAATAGAATAGAATAGAATAGAATAGGAAATAGGGAATAGGGAATGGAATAGAATAGAATGGAATAATAGAATAGAATAGAATAGAATAGAATAGAATAGAATAGAATAGAATAGAACAGGAAATAGAGAATAGGGAATAGGGAATGGAATAGAATAGAATAGAATGGAATAATAGAATAGAATAGAATAGAATAGAATAGAATAGAATAGAATAGAATAGAATAGAATCAAATATTGGATTTGGGTCTAGGATGACTCACTGCAGCCAACTCTCCGTGGGAGAATTCAACGCTGCATTAAATGTTTCTTTCAGTTACTTTTATTAGTGGTGACCGTGTTTTTTTTATCGAAATTATTGCAACTTTTATCATCCTGGATTCACTTTATTATTATTGGCCACGGTTCCCTCAAAAGTTAATTTCACTTCAAAACCCAAAGACCCAGCAACCCCTGGAAGAAAAAAAATAATAATAATTGGGAAGCTTCTATCCTTACTCGTATATCCTGGATGTAATTAGATTTCTGTACGCGCGCAAACACAGGTGCACCTGGCTGTAAAGCACGGCGCTCATCTGCCACTTGGTAGCTTTTCATCACCGCTGGGTGAATGACACAGCTGTCCTTTCCAGCCCCAAATCTCCTAAATATCAATATTAGAGAATTGATGGAGCTGAGAGTTGAGCCGCGGAGTCCTCGGTGCTCTCTGTTTGCTCAAGTTAAATCCAAAAAGCACTGGGGAATTCTTGGAAGCTGTGCACTCAGATGTCCTGGCTCCGACAGATTAAATTCTTCAAAGAACTTCAAGGCATTGTTTACCTTAAAGCAGACATGTCAAACACAAGGCCCGGGGGGGCTGGATGCGGCCCGAGAAGTGGTTTCATGTGGCCTGCGAAGCCATCCTGGAAACAGTGATGGAACGGCCTCCGCTGCCTTGGCCCTGGCCCTGGCCGGCCGGGAGCCAATGTACAATTTTGTGGTGGCCATCTATGCTGAAACGCATTCAGTCTTAGCTCCATAAGCCACCCCCCCCTGCATGGCCTGAGAAGAACAGTGAGGCTCCTCCAGTGGACCATGCCTTGGCGCTTGCCCTGGTCCCACCCCCTTCTGCCAGAGACCCTCAGATCTATCCCACTCCTGCCCAGCCCCGACAAGGACCCTTGACGCGAACAATGTAGAGCTGGCCATGCCCACCCAGTAGGTCACATCCACTCCGTCCACGCCCACCCAGTAGGTCGCACCCACCCGGCCCCATGAGGGCAACTGCAATGCTGATGTGGCCCTCAATGAAATTGAGTTTGACACCCCTGGACTAGAAAGAGTGCAGAGAAGAGCAACAAAGATGATTAGAGGACTGGAGGCTAAAACATGAGGAACGGCTGCTGGAATTGGGTATGTCTAGTTTAACAAAGAGAAGGACGAGGGGGGACATGATAGAAGTCTTCCAACATCTCAGGGGCTGCCCCAAAGAAGAGGGAGTCAAGCTATTCTCCAAAGCCCCAGAAGGCAAGACAAGAAGCAACGGATGGAAACTCATCAAGGAGAGAAGCAACCTAGAACTAAGGAGAAACTTCCTGACAGTTAGAACAGTTAACCAGTGGAACAACCTGCCTCCAGAAGCGGTGAATGCTCCAACACTGGAAGTTTTTAAGAAGAGACTGGACAGCCATTTGTCTGAAATGGTATAGGGTTTCCTGTCTGAGCAGAGGCTTGGACTAGATGGCCTCCAAGGTCCTTTCCAATTCTCCATTGCGGTCGTAAGGGGTAGGACCATGCCTTGGCACTTGCCCCGGTCCCACTCCCTTCTGCCAGAGACCCTCAGATCTGTCCCACTCCTTCCCAGGCCCCCACATGCCCCCTTGACGTGAACAATGTAGAGCTGTCCATGCCCACCCAGTAGGCCACACCCACTCTGTCCATGCCCCCAGTAGGCCACACCCACTCCATCCACGCCCACCCAGTAGGCCGCACCCACCCTGGCCACACACCCCTGCCCCCCCCCGAGGGCAACCACAATGCTAATGCAGCCCTCAATGAAATTGAGTTTGACACCACTGCCTTAAAGGATCTTTATTCGAGTAGCATAGCATCGGCACGTACACAGGCCAAGCCAAAATCTGAATTCCCCTCTCCTGAACACATAGTATCCAAGCACAATTCCCTCCTCTAATTAACCAAGAGGGATTTGCTGGAGACCGGAACGGCCTCTTCTCAGCCACACACCTTGTGCCAAGGAGACGAAGCGGTCCTACCCCTCCCTAGTTTTGCAATAGTGACACCACAAAAGCAGTCTTCACTTCAGCAGGCTGACTGCAGCAAATAGGGTCCCCGAGCTATTTTTAAACTTGAACTCGGGCCCGTCTTTGCTTTCCAGCTGCCACGAGAGAGACGGGGGGAAAAATCTATAAGACTGTGAATTAAGTCCTTTGAACGCCGCGGCACCATGGAACTCCCCCGTGGAAGTCATTTTTCGATGCCCTCCTGGCTTAGCTGCCCTCCACGCCCAAAACTTTTCATCCTCCGAGAATTCATAAAAAAGCCCAATGCGGAAAACCAAGGCTCAAAATAAATACATTGCAGCATTTCCCCATTATCAAAATCCGGATGTTTGCAACTGGCTCATATTTAATAATAATAATAATAACAACAACAACAACAACAATAAAGTTGGAAAGGACCTTGGAGGTCTTCTAGTCCAACCCCCTGCTCAGGCAGGAAACCCTGTACCATTTCAGACAAATGGCTGTCCAGTCTCTTCTTGAAAACTTCCAGTGTTGGAGCATTCACCGCTTCTGGAGGCAGGTTGTTCCACTGGTTAATTGTTCTCACAATTAAGGCAGAAGGCAGAAAAAGTTGGGGACCTCTGCAGTAGAGAACAACGCTGCGCCCGTACTTCAGTCATATGTAAGTAGATCACGCAAAAGAGGGTGAACGTGTGGTGGCCATTTGTGGAGAGAGACACCCCTCTGCTGGCTTGAAGTAGGATGACAGCCGCAGATCTACAAGATGGGACTTTGGGTTTTCCTAAATCGCACTCAACGTAGGAATAACTAATCCTGTAGGACAGGGGTCCCCAACCCCCGATCCGTGGACCGGTAGCAGGCCGCGGCATGCCAGCAACCAGTCCGCACAAATAAGCAAAGCCCCATCCGCAGGACGCAGCCAGCACACAAAACCACGCACGGAAAAACCTCTCTCCACGTAACTGGTCCCTGGTGCCCAAAAGGTTGGCGACCTCTGCTGTAGAAGATGAGCAGGCTGAGCAGGAAGGCGGAGTCAAACGTGTCATCGGTTTGGAATCATTGCGTAGCCATAAGAGACTCGGGTTCCAGCTCCCCGGCCCATTTTTGCCTTTTGTGTTTTAGACCCACCTGAATCTCTTGAATTAGCTCAATCTAAGTCCTTTAATGAAGCCAAGAAATTAAAAGACGCTTGCTCCTGGGGAGGAAAGCTATGGCAAATCTACACAGCATAGTAAAAAGCAGAGAGAGCACCCTGCCAACAAAAGTGCGTATAGTCAAGGCCATGGTTTTCCCAGTTGCCATCTATGGCTGTGAAAGTTGGACCATAAGCAAGGCTGAGCGCCAAAGAATGGAGGCCTTTGAACTCTGGTGCTGGAGAAGACTCCTGCGAGTCCCCTGGACTGCAAGGCGATCAAACCGGTCAGTCCTAGAGGAGATCAACCCCGACTGCTCTTGAGAAGGCCAGATCCTGAAGTTGAAACTCAAGTACTTTGGCCACCTAAGGAGAAGGAAGGACTCACTGGAGAAGGGCCTAATGCTGGGAAAGATGGAGGGCAAGAGAAGAAGGGGACAATGACAGAGAATGAGGTGGCTGGACGGAGTCACTGAAGCAGTAGGCGTGAGCTTCAATGGACTCCAGAAGATGGTAGAGGACAGGAAGGCCTGGAGGAACGTTGTCCATGGGGCACGACTTCACAACTAACAACAACAAAGTCCTTTAAGGCAGGGGGTCACATGGGGACACCGCAAATGGTCGTATTTTCAGGGCTGCTGAAACTTGGTCACTAAACGAACTGTTGTAATTCGAGGACTGTTTTGGAAGTGTTTTATTTTATTTAACATCACCACCACCGTCCCTCAAGTTCCAGGAACGTGTTAAGATGTTCTGATGGGACAAAGGCCTGTTTGATGCTTCAGAGGACACGAGAGAACATTCCGATATCCAAAATATTTCTTACTGTCCGCTTTCGACCCGGAAGCTTTGGGACTTCTCTCCGGCCCTTGGGCATCCACCTAGCAATCCTATTTATTCCAAAGTGCAAAAGAAAGAGAGAGAGAGAAAAAAAGTGGCCCACACACTCACGTGGATGGTTTTGTCGCTCTGGTTCTTCTGCAGCTGAGCTTCTTCTAATTCTCTGCCCAGCTTCTCCTTCTCGACAAGCAGCTCGCTCAGCTCCTGCTCGGTCCTCTTCAGCTTCCGTTGCAGCTTCCGGTTCTCGGTGTCCTTGGTCAGGTTCTGCGAGCGCAGGTCCGCCAGCAGACTCTCCTTCTCCATCAGCACTTCCCGTGACTCTTCGGCACCCTGGGAGAAAATAAAATAAGATAAAATAGAAAGGTTACGACAGCCTTTTCCCGTAGATAGACTTGGTTTTAAGGCTGGTGGTTGGTGGTGGTAGTGTTGTTTTAATAGATGCATGACTAAACGTTGTGCCTTGGGATGACACTCTTCCCTTACATCGGAAGAGCTATAGGCCTCTCGTAAGGTGGGCCAACTCCATGAAGTTCTTGGTGGTCTCTGAGCTGGGTGGTCTCTGAGCTGAGCTTTCTTGCAGATGTTTCATGACCCAACTAGGTAATATCATCAGTGCTGGAAGGGAGTGGGGATTGCAGGGAGGAAGAGGAGGAGGAGGAGGAGAATTGTAGGCTCTTTGGTGCTCTCTGAGCTTGCTTGTTTTCTTGCAGACATTTCATGACCCAACTAGGTAATATCATCAGTGCTAGAAGGGAGGGGGGTTTGTTTATATACAGTTCCTTCTAGAACAGATTGTGTTACCTAGCTGGGTCATGGCATGTCTGCTAAAAAACAAATAAACTCACCAAGGTCGTTGTCCTCCTCCTCCTCCTTCTCCTCCTCCTCCTCCACTCCACAAACCACATTCCCTTCTAAAACACCGATGATGTTACCTGTTTGGGTCATGAAAAGTCTGCAAGAAAAAAAAACTAAGCTAAGAGACCACCAAGGACCTCACAGTTCTCGTTCTCCTCGTCCTCTCCACAAACCACACTCCCTTCGAACACTGATGATGTTACCTAGTTGGGTGATGAAATGTCTGCAAGAAAAGAACAAAGCTCAGAGAGCACCAAAGACTCCACAGTTCTCCTCCTCCCCCTCCTCCTCCTCCTCCTCTCCACAAACCGCACTCCCTTCTAACACTGAAGATGTTACCTAGTTGGGTCCTGAAAAGTCTGCAAGAAAACAGCCAAGCTCAGACAACACCAAGGGCCCCACAATGCCCCTCTTCTTCCTCCTCCCCATCCCACTCTTCCCTTTCACTCCACAAACTCGACTCCCTTCTAACACTGATGTTGTTACTTAATTGGGTCTTGAGACGTCCGCAAGAGAACCACCCAGCTCAGAGAGCACCAAGGGCCCCACAATTCCACCCTGAGCTACAGATACGACTATCTACTCTGTCTCCTTTGCCCAACCTTGAATTTCTGCATCTGATCTTGGGGACTGGACTCTCCAGGCTTGACCCACAACGCTTTCAGGCCTTCTATTTCAGAAGCGAGTTCTCCATTCTAAAACAAGATGAAAGAACAATTTATATATACACACACACACACACATACACTAAGTGTTTTTCTTAGGGTATGACTAGCTGATGAGAGCTAAACAGCTCGAAATAGCTATACTAGTCTCCCTTTAACTCTTGGCAATCCAAATTTAACATATATATATGTTATGTACCCAAGAGTCAAGTTTTTACTTTAATTACTAGTGATATATATATTTATGTGTGTGCATAGATGGAAACCAGCAGTGATCACAAATGGGAGAATGGAACTTTCAGTCTAATGCAGCCAAATATACTTCTATATTTTGATATATTCTTCAACCTCCAAGACCACACCTACCTCCTTTTCTTTGGTTTTTAAAACAAGGGTGAGTCCCTGGATGGTCTTGTCTCGTTTCAGCGCGTTTCTCTTTTCGGCAGAAAGCTCCGTTTCCCGTTCGCGAAGGTCGTTCTGGAGATGCTGGAAGTTTTTTGGGGGGAAAATGTGAAGGCAAAGGGCAACTCGATGTTAAACATGCACACGTGGTATGGCAGCGCGTTGTTGCTGAGCCAGAATGGCGCAGCGGTTAGAATGTAGCATTGCAGGCTAAACTCTGCTCGCTGCCAGGAGTTCGATCTTGACCGGCTCAAGGTTGACTCAGCCTTCCATCCTTCTGAGGTGGGTAAAATGAGGACCCAGGTTGTTGGGGGGCAACAGGCTGACTCTGTAAACCGGTTAGAGAGGGCTGTAAAGCCCTGTGAAGCGGTATATAAGTCTAAGGGCTATTGCTATCGTTGCTCTAGAATAGACAAGAGGAAAATGTTGGGGCTGCAAAAGAATGAATCACAGCTAAATGCTTCAGGAAAAATATTTTCCTTGCTTTTAGAAATTTGAATTATAAGAGAAAAAGCTATCTAAAATACCCCTCCGGACACGTCAGGGTTCTGAGTGCAGAGCGAGTGCCATACCTCAATCCTTTTTTCAAGGTCTTTTTTTTCACTGCTGAATTCGGTCCCGGGAACCTACAAGAATAAAGACATTTTTAACTTCAACAAAATAACAACAACAAAAAAAAACCCTCTGAGATGGCTGTTTGCTATTGCCACTTATCAGCACGGAAAAAAATCGAGGAATGGGAACAGAGGAGGAGAATCGTATTGTGAATTCATGAGGACTAGAATCCTGTAATCCCAGCATGGATGGATGGATGGATGGATGGATGGATGAATGGGATGGATAGGAAGAATGGATGGATGGATGGATAGGAAGGATGGATGGATGGATAGGAAAGATGGATGGATGGATGGATGAATGAATGGGATGGATAGGAAGAATGGATGGATGGATAGGAAGTATGGATGGATGGATAGATGGATGGATGGGATGGATCAATGGGATGGATGGAAGTATGGATGGATGGGATGGATAGATGCATGGTATGGGATGGATGGGATGGATGGGATTGACAGATGGATGGAGGGATAGATGGATGGATAGATGCATGGTATGATATGGATGGGATGGATAGGATGGATGGATGGATCAATGGGATGGATGGATGGATGGGATGGATGGATGGATAGACGCATGGTATGATATGGATGGGATGGGATGGATGGATGGGATGGATGGACATCCAGCTTACTGACCAATTTACAGACCCTCCTTCGCAATCTCCCATGTTTCCCTCACCTCCAAGACCATCTCTTCTTCCTCATTCAATGCATCACTAGGATCTGGGCTTTCTCCTGACGGTCTTCTCTGTCCTTCCTCCAAGAGCTGGACCGCAGCATTTTTCCTTTCCAGAGAGAGCCTCAGTTGCTCTACGTACCTACAAGCATAACACCAGCCTCTTACACCACGGGCAGGGAGAAAGCGAGCAGACCCCAAAGGTTGACTCACTCACAGGATAAGAGTCTCTCCTGCTAGGCCCTCCCCACCTACTCTTGGGTGGATGGCCCAAGCTGACTTCATGAGGGTCCAACCAATAAACCCACCTGGCTAAAAGACAGCAAACCTTTGGGGTAAACAAGTAGCAGCCCAACCTGTCCTTTTGTCCCAAAGGTGCTTTTTTCCAAAAAAGCAATTAGGACTTTCTTGGTTCTTTTCCTTAAAAATGATTCTCTTCCCATCCAAGTCCCAAAGATGCTTTTTTTCAAGAGGCAACTGGACTTTCTGGTTTTTTCTCTGAAGATGTTTCGCTTCTCATCCAAGAAGCTTCTTTAGCTCTGACTGGATTGGTGGGAAAATGGAAGGATTTATACTCCTTGCAGACCGCTGGTCATTTGCAGTCTTGGAGGCCACTTGGAGGTTTACCTGTGTCCTCAGGATCACCTGAGCGGTGCAAATGGGTGTGGAGCCTTCTTGGAACTGCTGAATATAAATCTTTCCCTTCTCCACCCTCCAGTCAGAGCTGAAGAAGCTTCTTGGATGAGAAGCGAAATGTCTTCCAAGAAAAACAAGAAAGTCCAGTGGCCCCTTGAAAAAAGCACCTTTGGGACCACCAGGATCTGAAGGGCTGAGAATCTCCATAGACTTCTCATCCAAGAAGCTTCTTCAGTTCAAGACAGTTCTTCATCCAGGAACCGAAGAAGCTTCTGGGGTGAGAAGCGAAATATTTCCAAGCGAATTAAAAAAAAAAAGAAAAAGAAACCCAACGAAGTCCAGTTGCCTTTTGGAAAAGCACCTTAGGGACAACGGCGACTTGGGTGATCCAGAAGCTCCAGAGGCCTTCAACCTGTCTTTTTCTTCCAGCATTGCTGTGACATCCATATCTTTGGCCTGCGCCGTGAGGATCAAGGAGAGCTGCTCTTCCGCAGCCAGGCGCTGAACTCTTTCGCACTCCGTCAAACCAAACGCCTTCTCTACTTCTTCACGGGCCGTTCGAAGATCCTGCGCTCGGAAAGCAAAAAAAAAAAAAAGGGGGGGGGATATGGAAACCAAGGGACCTTTATTTATTTATTTATTTATTTAATTTTTATTTTTCCTTTTTCACTTTACAAAAAAACAAAACGCAAAATATATTTTTTTTCCTTAACAGTACTGTGTCCTATACTGTATCTCTTCCATATGTTTACAGTTAATAATAATAATAATAATAATAATAATAATAATAATAATAATAATAATAATAATAATAATAATAATAATAATAGTAAAGTTGGAAGGGACCTTGAAGGTCATCTAGTCCAACCCCCTGCTCAGGCAGGAAACCCTACACCATTTCGGACAAATGGCTGTCCAGTCTCTTCTTAAAAACTTCCAGTGTTGGAGCATTCA
>NW_015386564.1:15004-20082 GCF_001527695.2 Protobothrops mucrosquamatus | reverse complement strand
AAGTTGGAAGGGACCTTGAAGGTCATCTAGTCCAACCCCCTGCTCAGGCAGGAAACCCTACACCATTTCGGACAAATGGCTGTCCAGTCTCTTCTTAAAAACTTCCAGTGTTGGAGCATTCACCGCTTCTGGAGGCAGGTTGTTCCACTGGTTAATTGTTCTCACTGTCAGGAAGTTTCTCCTTAGTTCTAGATTGCTTATTTCCATTACTTCTCATACTTTTTTATTCCTCAGTTCTAACCAGTTAGAACATTTGTCCCATACCTCCTAAAATTCTGTTGCTTCCTTGTCTTTTATTTCTAAAGTTAAGTTTATATACATCTCAGCGCATTCTAATATCTTGTGAATAATCAGGTCCTTTGTTGGTATATATTTTCGCGTGTCCAACATTGCGCATGTGCAATGCGTGCGCAGCTGTTATTATGTGTACAATGATGT
Source organism: Protobothrops mucrosquamatus (assembly GCF_001527695.2). Lineage (NCBI taxonomy): Eukaryota > Metazoa > Chordata > Lepidosauria > Squamata > Viperidae > Protobothrops > Protobothrops mucrosquamatus. Next base: position 19,644 of record NW_015386564.1, on the reverse strand, counting down.
ATTGGAGTTGTTTTTTCCATCTTTGGATTAATTATCTATATAAATAAAAATGTAAATGTTCGTTTGTTCAAAATCTTAAATCTCCGAAAGTTCTTCACCGATTGCTTTGAAATTTTGACACAACGTTGCATTCGAATACACGCGTGTTTTTATATACCTATATTATATAGATGTCACACCTGTGACAGGTAAAAACATGTTTTTAAAAAAACAGCGCCATCTGTTGGACGTAAAAGCAACACACGCTTTTACCAGACTGAGCCACAGCAACGCGTGGCCGGGTACAGCTAGTACTTAATAAGAATAATTCGGGTTTAAGTTCAATTTGTTCTTTTGTTATTTCCTGTATCCATCTCCTCATCTGCTCCCAATAAATCTTTGCTTTGGAGCATTGCCACCATACTGTATGTGATAAAATGTTCCCTCTTTGTTTTTGCACTTCCAACAGTCCGGTTTCATGTTTTTGTATATCTTAGCCAATCTCGCCGGTGTTAAATGCCATCTACAGAACATTTTATATTGGTTTTCTTTATATGCAGTTGACAGTGTTAATTTGCCATTTTTGTTCCATACTCTTTCACCAGCGACCTTTAAAGCCAACTCATAGTCTCCACCACTCAGCTCGGAAAAGACCACCCATCCAATACTTAGGACAATACTTAATGAAATACAGCAAGCAATTTTGGTCACCGTAGTACAAAAAAAAAGATGTCGAGACTTTGGGAAAAGTTCGGAGAAGAGCAACTAAGAGGATCCAAGGCCTGGAGACTAAAACATACGAAGAACAGATTTGGGAATGGCCAGTCTACAGAAAAGAAGGACTAGGGGTGACATGATAGCAGTGTTCCAGTATTTGAGGGGCTGCCACAAAGAGGAGGGGGTCAAATTATTCTCCAAAGCACCGGAAGGCATGACAAGAAGCAACGGATGGAAACTAATCAAGGAGAGAAGCAACCTGGAATTAAGGAGAAACTTCCTGACAGTGAGGACAATTAACCAGTGGAACGGCTTGCCACCAGATCACGTGACCGCGGGGATGCTGCGACTGTCGTTAAGTGTGAAAAACAGTCACAAATCACTTTTTCCAGTGGTGTTGTAACTCCGAACAGTCACTAAACAAAGGCAAGGACGGCCTGTATAATATTATTTGGAGGAATGTTATGTGGGTAATTGAATATATTTCTGTTCTGACTCCATCAAAATACTCAGCCAGGCTTAGTAGGATAAATAATACAATTTCAAACAGAGGCAGTGCAATCTTAAAAGCTCAGCTATTACAAACACCGAAGAAAATAAAAGTAGGAAATGTGTGGTCGCAATCAAAAGACAATGCAATTTTAAAAAAAAAAAAAAACCAATCCACCTCTGTATGGCATACTAGGATAAATAATGCAATTTCAAACAGAGGCAGTGCAATCTTAAGAGCTCAAGCCTAGTAAAAAGGGCAATAAAAATACACATTTTGCCCCGTCCGTTGTCGGGAATAACTGCACAGTTCGCCACTCGTACTGAGCACAGCCCTTGGGACCAAAAAATGGTGGGAGATCCGATGCACACTGGCCACAGCTTCATGCAGCTAGTCCTCAACTTGCAACAGTTTGTTTAGTGACCGCGCAAAAGTTACAACGGCACTGGGAAAAAAGGGACTTATAATAATAATAATAAAGTTGGAAGGGACCCTGGAGGTCATCTAGTCCAACCCCCTGCTCAGGCAGGAAACCCTATACCATTTCAGACAAATGGCTGTCCAGTCTCTTCTTAAAAACTTCCAGTGTTGGAGCATTCACCACTTCTGGAGGCAGGTTGTTCCACTGGTTAATTGCTCTAACTGTCAGGAAGTTTCTCCTTAGTTCTTAGGACCATTTTTTCCCACGTACGACACTTGCAGCATCCCCGTGGTCACATGATCAAAATTCACTTGCTTTGCAACTGGCATGTACTTAGGACGGTTGCAGCGTCCGGGGGTCACGTGATTGTCCTTTGCAAACTTCGGACAAGCAAGGTTAATGGAGAAGCCAAATTCACACGACAACTGGGTTACCCTCTTAAGATTCACTTAAGAACTGTGGCAAGGTCGTAAAATGGGGCAAAAGTCACTTAACAACTGTCTGACTTAGCCACAGAAATGTGGGGCTCAAGCTGTGTTCGTAAGTGGAGGACTACCCCTATTTAGAAAGTACCCCATCCCTTAGTGTCCAAAACTCAGGATGGAAGAAGTGGCCATCACCTGCAACTTTTCCTTGGGATTCTCACTGCCGGCCAACTCCAGCCAAAGCTTCCCACCAACTCCAAAGGCTCAAAATTCCCCCAAATTCCAGGAAAATTCAAGACTTGCCTCCTCTAAAAGTCGGATCCTGGTAGTCAAGCTTGCTTCTACTTCCTGGACTTTCTTCTCTGCGTCTTGCTTCAGACGCCGGATTTCGGCGTCGCCACCCTGGGCCAGGCTTTCAACGGCTTTCCTGCAAAGGTCAAACAAGGGACAATCGAGAAGACGAACAGCAGCAGGAGACTGAAGGAGGGTGCTGGTGTCCAGCTGGACCTTCCTTCTCAACCCTTCTCCAGCCGGGATGGAGATTCCTCCCTCACTAGCTTGGCTGGCAGAGGGGAAGGGGACAATTTGTCATAGCCAATTCACAATTCACCATGGCCAATTCACCATGGTCAGCTCGCCACGGCCAGCTCGCCAAGGCCAACTCATCATGGCCAATTCACCGTGGCCAACTCACTATGGGCAGGTCGCCAAGGCCAACTCATCATGGCCAATTAGTACTATTACAAATCTCTGCAATGGCGGATCGGCCGGATGCAGCTCCGTAGGGGAGCGGAGCTGGCGGCAGGAATGGAGAAGCCTCGGAGGGTCGCAGGACCCTGATTTAGGGTGCCGGGTCCTCCGGCGGCCGGGAGGGATTACTCACCGGTCGCCCCCGGTCTTCCTGAGCCCCCGGGGTTCGGCTGAGCTCCCCGGTTTCTTGGGCCTCGGCCTGAGCTGGGGGTGCGGCCTAGCAACCCGGCGGTGGGCGCGGCCTTCGATTCCCGGCCGGGGAAGAGCCGGGGAGGAGTTNTCTTAGGGTATGACTAGCTGATGAGAGCTAAACAGCTCGAAATAGCTATACTAGTCTCCCTTTAACTCTTGGCAATCCAAATTTAACATATATATATGTTATGTACCCAAGAGTCAAGTTTTTACTTTAATTACTAGTGATATATATATTTATGTGTGTGCATAGATGGAAACCAGCAGTGATCACAAATGGGAGAATGAGACTTTCGGTCTGATGCAGCCAAATATACTTCTATATTTTGATATATTCTTCAACCTCCAAGACCACACCTACCTCCTTTTCCTTGGTTTTCAAAACAAGGGTGAGTCCCTGGATGGTCTTGTCTCGTTTCAGCGCGTTTCTCTTTTCGGCAGAAAGCTCCGTTTCCCGTTCGCGAAGGTCGTTCTGGAGATGCTGGAAGTTTTTTTGGGGGAAAATGTGAAGGCAAAGGGCAACTCGATGTTAAACATGCACACGTGGTATGGCAGCGTGTTGTTGCTGAGCCAGAATGGCGCAGCGGTTAGAATGTAGCATTGCAGGCTAAACTCTGCTCGCTGCCAGGAGTTCGATCTTGACCGGCTCAAGGTTGACTCAGCCTTCCATCCTTCTGAGGTGGGTAAAATGAGGACCCAGGTTGTTGGGGGGCAATAGGCTGACTCTGTAAACTGCTTAGAGAGGGCTGTAAAGCCCTGTGAAGCGGTATATAAGTCTAAGGGCTATTGCTATCGTTGCTCTAGAATAGACAAGAGGAAAATGTCGGGGCTGCAAAAGAATGAATCACAGCTAAATGCTTCAGGAAAAATATTTTCCTTGCTTTTAGAAATTTGAATTATAAGAGAAAAAGCTATCTAAAATACCCCTCCGGACACGTCAGGGTTCTGAGTGCAGAGCAAGTGCCTTACCTCAATCCTTTTTTCAAGGTCTTTTTTTTCACTGCTGAATTCGGTCCCGGGAACCTACAAGAATAAAGACATTTTTAACTTCAACAAAATAACAACAACAAAAAAAAACCCCTCTGAGATGGCTGTTTGCTATTGCCACTTATTAGCACGGAAAAAATCGAGGAATGGGAACAGAGGAGGAGAATCATATTGTGAATTCATGAGGACTAGAATCCTGTAATCCCAGCATGGATGAATGGATGGATGGATGGATGGGATGGATAGGAAGAATGGATGGATGGATGGATAGGAAGGATGGATGGATGGATGGATGGATGGAATGGATGAATGAATGGGATGGATAGGAAGAATGGATGGATGGATAGGAAGTATGGATGGATGGATGGATGGATGAATGAATGAATGGGATGGATAGGAAGAATGGATGGATGGATAGGAAGTATGGATGGATGGGATGGATAGATGCATGGTATTTTTTATTTTATTTTTTATTTTTTTAATTTGTATCCCGCCCTTCTCCCGAAGGACTCAGGGCGGCTCACAACATTATTAAAAAACAAAGACAAACCCACACACCCCACCGAATAAAACCAAATTAAAACCAATATTTTAGTGTTGTGGTAATTAAAATTTCTAAAAAACCCAATTTAAAAATCCTCCCTAGGCCAGGCCCGCTTGTTGGAAAAGCCATGTCTTG
>NW_015386564.1:7736-12204 GCF_001527695.2 Protobothrops mucrosquamatus | reverse complement strand
CCTCCCCCCTCCCCCCCACCCTGGTTCCCCCTAAAAATTTGTTAAAACACCCCTGTAAAAACATTCTCAATTTAAATAATTTAAACAGTTTTTTGTTACTGCCCACTGCATGCCAGTGGGCAGTATGGCATATGGGATGGATGGGATGGATGGGATCGACAGATGGATGGAGGGATAGATGGATGGATGGATAGATGCATGGTATGATATGGATGGGATGGATAGGATGGATGGATGGATCAATGGGATGGATGGATGGGATGGATGGATGGATAGACGCATGGTATGATATGGATGGGATGGGATGGATGGATGGGATGGATGGACATCCAGCTTACTGACCAATTTACAGACCCTCCTTCGCAATCTCCCATGTTTTCCTCACCTCCAAGACCATCTCTTCTTCCTCATTCAATGCATCACTAGGATCTGGGCTTTCTCCTGACGGTCTTCTCTGTCCTTCCTCCAAGAGCTGGACCGCAGCATTTTTCCTTTCCAGAGAGAGCCTCAGATGCTCTACGTACCTACAAGCATAACACCAGCCTCTTACACCACGGGCAGGGAGAAAGCGAGCAGAGCCCAAAGGTTGACTCACTCGCAGGATAAGAGTCTCTCCTGCTAGGGCCTCCCCACCTAGACTGCAAAGAGGGGGCGGGTGTGGATGGCCCAAGCTGACTTCATGAGGGTCCAACCAATAAACCCACTTGGCTAAAAGACAGCAAACCTTTGGGGTAAACAAGTAGCAGCCCAACCTGTCCTTTTGTCCCAAAGGTGCTTTTTTTCCAAAAAAACAATTGGGACTTTCTGGGTTCTTTTCCTTAAAAATGATTCTCTTCCCATCCAAGTCCCAAAGATGCTTTTTTTCAAGAGGCAACTGGACTTTCTGGTTTTTTCTCTGAAGATGTTTCGCTTCTCATCCAAGAAGCTTCTTCAGCTCTGACTGGATTGGTGGGGAAGGATTTATACTCCTTGCAGACCGCTGGTCATTTGCAGTCTTGGTGGCCACTTGGAGGTTTACCTGTGTCCTCAGGATCACCTGAGCGGTGCAAATGGGTGTGGAGCCTTCTTGGAACTGCTGAATATAAATCTTTCCCTTCTCCACCCTCCAGTCAGAGCTGAAGAAGCTTCTTGGATGAGAAGCAAAATGTCTTCCAAGAAAAACAAGAAAGTCCAGTGGCCCCTTGAAAAAAGCACCTTTGGGACCACCAGGATCTGGAGGACGGAGAATCTCCATAGACTTCTCATCCAAGAAGCTTCTTCAGTTCAAGACAGTTCTTCATCCATGAACCGAAGAAGCTTCTGGGGTGAGAAGCGAAATATTTCCAAGCGAATTAAAAAAAAAAAAAAAAAAGAAACCCAACGAAGTCCAGTTGCCTTTTGGAAAAGCACCTTAGGGACAACGGCGACTTGGGTGATCCAGAAGCTCCAGAGGCCTTCAACCTGTCCTTTTCTTCCAGCATTGCTGTGACATCCATATCTTTGGCCTGCGCAGTGAGGATCAAGGCGAGCTGCTCTTCCGTAGCCAGGCGCTGGACTCTTTCGCGCTCCGTCAAAGCAAACGCCTTCTCTACTTCTTCACGGGCCGTTCGAAGATCCTGCGCTCGGAAAGCAAGGGAAAAAAAAAAGAGAGAGACGTGGAAACCAAGGGACCTTTATTTATTTATTTTTTTAATTTTTATTTTTCCTTTTTCACTTTACAAAAAAACAAAATGCAAAATACATTTTTTTTCCTTAACAGTACTGTGTCCTATACTGTATCTCTTCCATATGTTTACAGTTATTTACATTACTTCTCATACTTTTTTATTCCTCAGTTCTAACCAGTTAGAACAGTGGTTCTCAACCTTTTTAATGCCGCGACCCCAACCGGTCGTAAGTCGAGGACTAAACCGGTCGTAAGTCGAGGACTAAATCGGTCGTAAGTCGAGGACTACCCAACCGGTCGTAAGTTGAGGACTTTCCCTGCCCGGGAGCGCCGCACATGCGTGGTTCCGCCCCCTGCGCCGGCCGAGGCGTAGCTGGCAAGCGGTAGAGACGGAGCAGGCCGACCACCAGCTGGCCCAGCCCAAGGGAGGTAAGGCACCCACTGGAAAAGGGGGAAAAAATGGCAGACCAAAAAAATGGCGGACAAAAAAATGGCGGACAGCCTTGCTTGGCGACCCCCATGAAATGGTCGATCGACCCCAAATGGGGTCCCGACCCACAGGTTGAGAACCACTGAGTTAGAACATTTGTCCCATATCTCCTAAAATTCTCTTGCTTCCTTGTCTTTTATTTCTAAAGTTAAGTTTATATACATCTCAGCGCATTCTAATATCTTGTGAATAATCAGGTCCCTTGTTGGTATATATTTTCGCATGTCCAACATTGCGCATGTCCAATGCGTGTGCAGCTGTTATTATGCGTACAATGATGTATTGGAGTTGTTTTTTCCATCTTTGGATTAATTATCTATATAAATAAAAATGTAAATGTTCGTTTGTTCAAAATCTTAAATCTCCGAAAGTTCTTCACCGATTGCTTTGAAATTTTGACACAACGTTGCATTCGAATACGCACGTGTTTTTATATACCTATATTATATAGATGTCACACCTGTGACAGGTAAAAACATGTTTTTAAAAAAACAGCGCCACCTGTTGGACGTAAAAGCAACACACGCTTTTACCAGACTGAGCCACAGCAACGCGTGGCCGGGTACAGCTAGTACTTAATAAGAATAATTCGAGTTTAAGTTCAATTTGTTCTTTTGTTATTTCCTGTATCCATCTCATCTGCTCCCAATAAATCTTTGCTTTGGAGTATTGCCACCATACTGTATGTGATAAAATATTCCCTCTTTGTTTTTGCACTTCCAACAGTCCGGTTTCATGTTTTTGTATATCTTAGCCAATCTCGCCGGTGTTAAATGCCATCTATAGAACATTTTATATTGGTTTTCTTTATATTCAGTTGACAGTGTTAATTTGCCATTTTTGTTCCATACTCTTTCACCAGCGACCTTTAAAGCCAACTCATATTCTCCACCACTCAGCTCGGAAAAGACCACCCACCCAATACTTAGGACAATACTTAATGAAATACAGCAAGCAATTTTGGTCACCGTAGTACAAAAAAAAAAGATGTCGAGACTTTGGGAAAAGTTCGGAGAAGAGCAACTAAGAGGATCCAAGGCCTGGAGACTAAAACATACGAAGAACGGATTTGGGAATGGCCAGTCTAGAGAAAAGAAGGACTAGGGGGGGACATGATAGCAGTGTTCCAGTATTTGAGGGGCTGCCCCAAAGAAGAGGGAGTCAAGCTATTCTCCAAAGCACCGGAAGGCAGGAGAAGGAACAACGCATGGAAACTAATCAAGGAGAGAAGCAACCTGGAATTAAGGAGAAACTTCCTGACAGTGAGGACAATTAACCAGTGGAACGGCTTGCCACCAGATCACGTGACCGCGGGGATGCTGCAACTGTCGTTAAGTGTGAAAAACAGTCACAAATCACTTTTTTCAGTGCTGTTGTAATTCCGAACAGTCATTAAACAAAGGCAAGGACGGCCTGTATAATATTATTTGGAGGAATGTTATGTGGGTAATTGAATATATTTCTGCTCTGACTCCATCAAAAGACTCAGCCAGGCTTAGTAGGATAAATAATACAATTTCAAACAGAGGCAGTGCAATCTTAAAAGCTCAGCTATTACAAACACCGAAGGAAATAAAAGTAGGAAATGTGTGGTCGCAATCAAAAGACAATGCAATTTAAAAAAAAAAAAAACCCAATCCACCTCTGTATGGCATACTAGGATAAATAATGCAATTTCAAACAGAGGCAGTGCAATCTTAAGAGCTCAAGCCTCGTAAAAAGGGCAATAAAAATACACATTTTGCCCTGTCCGTTGGCGGGAATAACTGCACAGTTCGCCGCTCGTACTGAGCACAGCCCTTGGGACAAAAAAATGGTGGGAGGTCCTATGCACACTGGCCACGGCTTCATGCAGCTAGTCCTCAACTTGCAACAGTTTGTTTAGTGACCGCGCAAAAGTTACAACGGTGCTGGGAAAAAAGGGACTTATAATAATAATAATAATAATAAAGTTGGAAGGGACCCTGGAGGTCATCTAGTCCAACCCCCTGCTCAGGCAGGAAACCCTATACCATTTCAGACAAATGGCTGTCCAGTCTCTTCTTAAAAACCTCCAATAATGGATAATAGTAATAGTAATAGTAATAGTAATAATAATAATAATAATAATAATAATAATATTTTTATTTATTATTTTATTTATTATTTTAATTTGTATACCGCCCTTCTCCCATAGGACTCAGGGCGGTTCACAGCATATTAAAAACAAATAATATACCCAAAATACAAAAAATACACAATACAAAAATACAAAAGAATAAACCCCGATAAAAGCCGAATTAAAACCAAATATTACCAGCTGTGTTTCCAATTAAAATACTTTTAAAATTATC
>NW_015386564.1:0-6988 GCF_001527695.2 Protobothrops mucrosquamatus | reverse complement strand
CCGCAGCATGATACCGTGGTCTACAGTATCAAAAGCCGCTGAGAGGTCCAAAAGAACAAGGACAGAGGAATAACCTCTGTCCCGGGCCCTCCAGAGATCATTAACCAACGCGACCAATGCCGTTTCCGTGCTGTATCCCGGCCTGAAGCCCGACTGGTATGGGTCCAGATAGACTGATTCATCCAGGTGCCGAGGGAATAGTAATAATAATAATTTTTAAAAAAGTTGGAAGGGATCTTGGAGGTCATCTAGTCCAACCCCCTGCTCAGGCAGGAAACCCTACACCATTTCGGACAAACGGCTGTCCAGTTTCTTCTTAAAAACTTCCAGTGATGGAGCATTCACCACTTCTGGAGGCAGGTTGTTCCACTGGTTAATTGTTCTAACTGTCAGGAAGTTTCTCCTTAGTTCTTAGGACCATTTTTTCCCACGTACGACACTTGCAGCATCCCCGTGGTCACGTGAACAAAATGCAGATGCTTTGCAACTGGCATGTACTTAGGACGGTTGCAGCGTCCGGGAGTCATGTGATCATCCTTTGCAAACTTCGGACAAGCAAAGTCAATGGGGAAGCCAAAGGTTGCCCTCTTAAGATTCACTTAAGAACTGTGGCAAGGTCATAAAACGGGGCAAAAGTCACTTAACAACTGTCTGACTTAGCCACAGAAATATGGGGCTCAAGCTGTGTTCATAAGTGGAGGACTACCCCTACTTAGAAAGTACCCCGTCCTTAGTGTCCAAAACTCAGGATGGAAGAAGTGGCCATCACCTGCAACTTTTCCTTGGGATTCTCACTGCCGGCCAACTCCAGCCAAAGCTTCCCACCAACTCCAAAGGCTCAAAATTCCCCCAAATTCCAGGAAAATTCAAGACTTGCCTCCTCTAAAAGCCGGATCCTGTTAGTCAAGCTTGCTTCTACTTCCTGGACTTTCTTCTCTGCATCTTGCTTCAGACGCCGGATTTCGGCATCACCACCCTGGGCCAGGCTTTCGACGGCTTTCCTGCAAAGGCCAAACACGGGACGATCGAGGAGACGAACAGCAGCAGGAGACTGAAGGAAGGAGCTGCTGTCCAGTTGGACCTTCCTTCTCAACCCTTCTCCAGCCGGGATGGAGATTCCTCACTCACCAGCTTGGCTGGCAAAAGGGAAGGGGACAATTTGTCATAGCCAATTCACAATTCACCATGGCCAGTTCGCCAAGGCCAACTCATCATGGCCAACTCACCAAGGTCAACTCACTATGGCCAATTCACCATGGCCAACTCACTATGGGCAGGTCGCCATGGCCAACTCATCATGGCCAACTCATCATGGCCAATTCACCAAGGCCAATTCATCATGGCCAATTCACCATGGCCAATTCATTATGGCCAACTCACTATGACCAACTCACTATGGCCAATTCACCATGGCCAACGCATTATGGCCAACTCATTATGGCCAATTCACTATGGGCAGGTCGCCAAGGCCAACTCATCATGGCCAATTCACCAAGGCCAATTCATCATGGCCAACTCATCATAGTCAATTCACCAAGGCCAATTCACCAAGGCCAACTCATCATGGCCAATTCATTATGGCCAACTCACTATGGCCAACTCACCATGGCTAACTGGTTGCAGGACAATTTAACAATTCTATTTAATCATTTTAAATAAATTAAAAATGGTTTTATTTTTTGCCATTCCCATTTCATTCTGTCCCTCCCTTTGGCATCCTTTCTTGAAGGATTCTATTCCACCCTTTCACTGATCTTAGCATAACTCTCGTCCCGCGGCGGGTTGGCCATGGCAAGTTGGCTGCAATTGTCAGAGACCCGAGGGGAAGGCTGGGCACTCACCTGAAACACAATTAAACAAGGACACACATCCACACATTAACGGCAGGGAAATACTCACGAAGCTTTCCGGAGCAACTGCTCTCGTTCCTGGAGCTCCCGTTTCACGCTCTCCAATTCGACTTTGAGCTCAATGTTCTAACAGAACAAGAAAGAAAAGTTGTAAAAACTTGGGTGTTTTTTTTTCCCCTTCCCCACAAGGATTTTGTGCGGGGCAGTTTCCTATTCCCACAACCGAAATGGGGGGCCAACTTTGGCTGGCACTGATGAGGGACAGACTCCGAGCAGGCACCAGGACAATCCACACAGGCAAGGAACACATTGTGTTCTGCCCTGGTGCCCGTACGGACACCGGGAACCGCACAGAAAACCACCTACAATTCGGTAGACGTCATCGTGGGGACCCTCGAACTTCTGCTGAATCCGGTCTTCCAGGAAATAGATGCGAAGTTTCAAGTTGAAATTCTCCTTCCGCAGCTCCGTGATTTGCTGGCGAAAGAAGGGAAGGGTTTTCTAAGCAACCAGTGAATTTTGCCCCATTTCCCCACTTTTCTTGTCACAGATGTTCATCGCTCTAGTTTATTAAGTTAGTAACGTTGTGAATCTGGCTTCCCCCCGTTGACTTTGCTCGTCAGAAGTTTGCAAAAGGGGATCACGTGACCCCGGGACACGGCCACCGTCATAAATATGAGTCAGTTGCCAAGCGTCCGAATTCGGATCACGTGACCCTGGGGAATGCTGCGACGGCCGTTAAGTCTGAAAAACGGTCACAAGTGACTTTTTTCAGTGTCGTCGTTAACTTTTAGATTAGCTAACCTTTATCGTCATCTTTTTTTTCCTGTGGGCACAACAGCACACGTTAAAAATGAAATTTAGCTGCTTGCTCTCAAAGTGCACACATACGTAACACACATTTAAAGCATGCTACAGCAGCGGCCAAAAGTGTGGAAACCTTTTGGGGAAAAGTGTATTTTTGAAGTTTGATGGCTAATAACACCACTTGTTTTGGAGTAGTACCATAAAATTATATATCAATGGAAAGATAATTTAATCAAGACTGTAGTGCAACAAAGTTTGTTCAATTATCTGTACTGTGTTCTATGAAAAGTTATAGCCAAATAACCAGAAAAAGGAAGCACAGCTTGCTTAGGTTGATATCAGGTAGCTTTCCTTCATCTGATTGTAGCCAATGAGCGTGGATGTTTAGAGAGCCAATCAGGTGTCATCTTGTTTTGGCCATGAGCCAATCGGATCACAGTAGGATCCAGTTATTGATCTCCTGTATTGAAGCTGAGAGGAGGACATTTGTCGGTGGGTTATGTGATCCCTATCAAACTGGTTGGGGTTTTTTTGGTGTTCTTTCATTGAGTGAGCTTGTAAAACGTAATAAAATTAAAGGAATGGTGCAAAGAGTTCACTGGTTGCCCAGAAAGCGATGTAAAATAGTATTATTAGTGAACAAGGCTATAGTTATAAAGAAATTAGAAGGAAAAATGGGTGGAAACTTAGCCAAAGGTGGCATTTCTACTGTACACTTTTCCCAAAGGGTTTCCACAATTTTGGCCACTACTGTAGATACAACGTCTACAACTATATACAACGTACTAAATGAACTGTTTTGTTGTAAGTTCGAGAACTACCTGTGTAAAACATTCATTTAAATAAAGCAGCTGTCCCAGTCCCACGCAGCTACCGCTATATCCTCGCCCATCTTTGCCAGCCTGGAGAAATCTCCTATGTTGCTAATAAAATATTGATGCTTGCACCTTCCTATCGTGAAAGGGAGGATGCAACTACTCAGTTTACAAAGCCTAACAAAAGTCACAAGTTTAGAGGTTTGTCTAGGGAGATCCTCCGTCATCTAAGTCATGGTTGTCCCAAAAGTGCTTTTTTTTTCCTTCCACGAGGCAACTGGACTTTTTTGTTTTTCCTCGAAGATAATGGTTGTAAGTCGAGGATTACCTTTATAGCTTAAAAAAAAACACACACACAACAAACAACCAGCCACCAACTTACATTTTCAAAATCCTTCATGGTCCGCGCCCTAGTTGGTGAAACAGTGTCTTCGGCCACCTCAAGTAACGCTGCCAAATAATCCAAATAAAGAGCAAATATTTGCGCACACACGTACATGCGCGTACAATAAATAAATAAACCTCACGCTGAACTAAATCACGCCAAAAAGAAACTCTTTGCACACACCCCTAAAAATACAACAAGGGGCCCAAGGAGCAGCAGCAGTATTTTTTAAAAAAATTGAGAAACTTTTAAATTTATAACAGGGAAGTGCAAAGAGAGGAACTCAAGTGGAAATGTCAAATAAATTTGCATTTTAAAAAAAACTTCTATTTTCACAACTTGTTTTCAAAAAACCCCGAAATAAATAAATTTTTAGGTGTGTTGCGTATTTCATATCTAGAAAGTAATTGCTTTTTATGAAGGATTAAATAATTGCCTGTTGGTGGGGGGGTTTTTTTCAGATCAGAGGCACCAAATTATAGTGCAAAAATACACAAAAGAAACTGAACGGTGGAACAATTTGGCAAAGCAAGAAATACGTTGGAGCTGAACCAAAATCCCCAATAAAGGTTTTGTTTTCCTGGCTTTGGAGAAAATGTTAATAAAACACATTAAGCCCAGATTTGGGTTTAAACTACGTTAGCTATACTATCATTTTTTTTCATTTTTGTTTCTAGCTTGAAAACAGACAGAGACAGAAATCGCCATCCATTTTCAACAAATGCAGTACAAAATAAATTCTGGGGGGGAGACAGAATTCAAAACAGAATTCAAGGGCATTAAACAGACACTTTGTGGCTTGGAAAAGGGATTGTGTAATTCTCCAAGAATTTATTTATTTTTTTCTCCCCTTGGATGGCTGTTTGCAATCACTTAGAAAAAGAAACTTGAATGCAACAAAGTTTTCCGGTGCAGACTTAATTACTTCCCTTTTGTTTCTCTTCCAAGTATTTGGTGTGTTTTTTTTTCCTACTTACTTTAGATAAAGGGCTTGAAATGCAACAATGTATTTATGCCAGTCTATAAAGTTTGATTTAAGTTGCATTTAAGGGATTTTTTTAAAGAGAGTTTTGGGGGATTGATTTGTTTTATTTTTTTTTACCTCCACCGCCTCCCACTTGATTGCGAATCTCGTCTCCCGAAACGTCTGGAAGCCGGGAAAAATTGAGGCTGGGAGGAAAGAGGTTTTAAAAGATGAGCTTGCAGGCCCCAGGCTAGGTCAGATGTGCCCCCCCACCCACTTTTACAGCCCTGGACTACATGTCCCATCAGCGGTAGTGCCAATGGGTTTTGAGAATATCTGGATAGAGGCACGTGGCTTATCCAGTCTCTGATCAATATTTAATATCTCTCCATCTTTCTTCATACGTGCATTTAAATAAATAAAAATGAATTTTCTGCCTTTCCGATTCCCCCTCCTGCACTGAAGGTGAGCAATGGGAACTGTAGTCCAAGACAAGTGATGGGAACTGTAGTCCAAGACAAGGGGTTCAGTTGAAGGGGAAAGGGTGTAAGAGCCAGGAAGGGGGGGATCCGCAGCTATCTAAGGCTAGCAGGTCCCAGATTCTCTGTCTCCTACACCTGGGGAGGATGGGGCTTGTAGTGTGTCCTCATCTGAATGAGGAAAGCGCCCCCCCCGGCCTGGTTTGCTGATGTCCCCCAATCTGATCTAGCCGGAAACATGAACCCCAAGCCTGATGGGTCTTGTGTCTCCCCCACCCACCCTTTTAACCACCCTCCTGCAGGGTCGTCCACCAGATCCACAAAGGCAGCCAAGACAAGACTCTCAGGAGATGGGAGTTGTAGTACACCCCATCGGGATCAGGATCCTATCCAGCAGGAAACCTACACCCCTATCCTGATCCCCCTTGCAAGGATCCCCTCTNAGATCCGCAAAGGCAGCCAAGACAAGACTCCCAGAAGATGGGAGTTGTAGTACACCCCACCGGGATCGGGATCCTATCCAGCAGGAAACCTACACCCCTATCCTGATCCCCCTTGCAAGGATCCCCTCTGCCCCCTTTCCCCCCTCTAACCACCCTCCTGCAGGGTCGCCCATCAGATCCGCAAAGACAAGACTCTCAGAAGATGGGAGTTGTAGTACACCCCATCAAGATGAGGAAAGAGCCCCATCTAAAGCCCACCCCCAATCCTCACCCCCCTTGCAAGGATGCCTTCTGCCCCCTTCCCCACCCTCCACCCCTCTTAACAACCCTCTTGCAGGGTGGTCCAAAGGCTGGCAAGGCGGGGCCAAGCAGCCCTTGCTCGTTTCCCATCCATTCAATGTAGACTGCGCCGGGCGCTGGAGGCTCCACCGAGGGAGGGAGGGGGGGAGGGAGCCAGAGAGGCGCTTCAGCCCCGCCCCCTCGCTTTGTCTGCCGCGCGGCGGCAGGGAAGGGGTTAACTCCTCCTCCCCCTCCCTTCTCCTCCTCCCCCCTCCCTTCTCCTCCTCCCTCTTCCCCCCACCCGCCAACGGCCCTAACGGCTCTACCCGCTGTGGATGTCCAGCGGCAAAGTGGGGTCTTCGCCCGGGGTCGAGTCCATGGCGCGGCCCCGGGAGGCGGCGAGAGGGAGGCGGCTGACGGGTCGCGGCGGCGGCGGCGCCTCTTCTTCGTGTCCGACTTTGGCGGCTGCCTCGGAATTTTAAACAACCGCATCAGGCGGCTGGGACCGCCCCGGCGGCCATCTTGGCGACGCCGGCGACGTCGCCCGGAGAAGGGCAAAGGCGTGAAGCGCAAGGCCGTTGCCTATGGGCGCGGCCGCCATCTTAGGGACGGGAAGCCTGGCCTCGAAGCCCGTCCCGGCGCCATCTCGCTCGAGGGAAGAAAAGATGGGGGCCGGGGTGTGAGGACGTGGTTGTTGACTGGCCGGGCGCGCCTGCGCGGTGCGAGGGAGCGAGGGCGGGGAGGCGGGCGCCATCTTTGTCGAGGGCTTTTTTTTTTTTTTTGGTACCCAGGAATGGGAAGACGCCGAGTTAAAAGGATGATGGGCTAATTAAGATTTGGGGATGGAGATGCGAAT
This sequence comes from Protobothrops mucrosquamatus, assembly GCF_001527695.2. Taxonomy (NCBI): domain Eukaryota; kingdom Metazoa; phylum Chordata; class Lepidosauria; order Squamata; family Viperidae; genus Protobothrops; species Protobothrops mucrosquamatus. The sequence continues at coordinate 110 of NW_015386564.1, read as the reverse complement.
TCAAGTTAGGTTGGATGTGGACAGCTTTTCAAAACTGGAGGGGCGGGGAGCAGGCAAGACAAATCATTATTCTAGTTATGCAGACAAATCATTATTCTAATAATTGTTCA
>NW_015386563.1:1450624-1496250 GCF_001527695.2 Protobothrops mucrosquamatus | reverse complement strand
CTTGTAAATTATATTATAAAATGTCCTAGTATGTATCTTTTGGACTAAGTCCAGAACCGAACCACCTACCAGTTTTTCTAATCCAATTCAAGTTTCTTGTTACTTTTTCACGATCTCTCCTACTGATATTCAGTTTGTAAGCTTCTTAAAGTTGGTATTGTCTTCTTTTCTTTTTTTGTTTATGTGGATCTGTGAAGATCTCAGACGTAGCTCAGGGTTGAAATGGGGATAACATTACCTAGTTTGGGCAATGAAATGTCTGCAAGAAAACAACCAAGCTCAGAGAGCACCAAGGACCCTAGACACTGATTGTGTAAGAAACAATAATGATAGGATTCAGATGCTGTTGCGTGAAAGTTCTGACACCACCAAATTGATGCTCTCTCATAAAGGTGCCTTAACTTGACAGTAGGCAGCAATTTCTCTACCAGGCCTCTGTTTAGGAATGGACATCTTAGTTTTCACATGATATGTTTATTTTTAGGAACAATGTCTATAGTCTATTGTCTCACAAAGGTGGCCATGCAAAAAGTGCTTCCCTCTGACATAATCCACCACACTGGTGAACAAGAAGATGAGGAATAAGCAGTGTAGAAATGCATGCGTGCACACACACACACACACGTGTAGTGTGTATGCACTTTCCTCTACAAATGTTATTTTTAGCTCTGTTCTCACATGATGAAGGACAAAAATAAAACCTTATACATTTTTCATGGCATCCCAGTGTGCCAAATCCAGGTCCTCACAATGTGCCCTTGGCTTAATACATTTTTAATAAGCTGAACCCAGCAAAAAAATGAACAGGCCTTTTTTTTAAGGTGAGAGTAGAGTCTCTTGCAGTAACTATCAATTGGACTGCAATCCTATACCCACTGCTCTAAGCCTGATGTGACTTTTTCTGAGTAGAGAGGTGGAGGATTATGCTGTTAAATCTCTCAGCACTAATATAAGAGAAGATATTTGAAGCTGGGTTGCAAACATTTATTCTGAATTTGAATATGTGCAACTGCACTGGATGCAAGAAATGTTTTTTTATATAACCATATCTAACAAATAATGGATTTCGCCTGGATTAGTGTTCTTTCAGTGAAATGTATCTGATACAATTAAGGGAGTGAAGGTGAAGGAATAGATTTCTCTATTGTTGAAAACCAATGAAAATTTCAACTCACGTATACCTCTCTTTATTGTCAGATGGTTAGCACAGCAATCCTCTAGTGTCTGAAAGCGGTAAAGCTTTCAGTAAGTCCAACAACAACACAATATTTGTTAACTGCCAATTTAATGGTTTATCAACCTGATCAATGTTGACTGTAAAGGATTGTCTTGTCAACTACCCTTCAATGCCTCCTTGGGCTGCATTTAGAGTTAAAACTGGAATAACGGATGGCCATTCATTTTGAGATTATCCATGGTAATAGCTTCCAGTGGTTTTGATAAATTCTGTGTTTTGCGATACATTGATAATGTAGATAATGTAGATTGTTGATATTATTGCTTGTTCCTTATTTGTTTTCTCTCTCCCCTTACTTCTGCTGCCTTTTGCCCCATGTTTGTCAGTCAACATTTAACATCAAGTTAAATCTTTTACTAACTAGTCGGTGTCCTTCTTCTAATCTGGTTAGAGGCTTTAATTGGGGGGTTAGCTGAACAAGGAATGTTCTAATTAAGATTGGTATTAGTGTTCACATCATAAACTAAAGACAGGCAACCTGGTATCATCAAGATGTTTTTTTATCTCAAATTCCAATTTGTTTGTCATTAGCCAATTTGGCGGGGATTAGTAAGAACTGAACTAAAATTTCTGAATTTCCTTGCGGTCTAGCAATCTATCAGAAAATGGCTTGATTTTTCTATTGTATATCACTCTTGAAGGAGTACTATAAAAACTAGCATTTTGCTGTTAAGATCAAGGAGAGAGATTTGGTAAATGTCAACAGATACTATAGATACTATAGTTTACCATGAAGGCTACTACTGATATAGTTTATTTATTAAATTTATATGCTGCCCATCTGGTGGTTCAAGGTGACTCCAAGTGCCTTACAATGTAATAAAACACACATATAAAAGCAGATTAAAATTTCAAAATATTAAAACAAACAGATTTGGAGTGGAGCAGTGGTGCTGCCTTCTCTGTTACTGCAACGACCACCTCCAGTCAACTTCTCCTTCAGTTAAATGTTATTTAGAGTTTGCCACATTACTATCTTTTATACTTATTAATCATCTTATCTTCTACCACTTTTCATACTTTCTTAAGATAAAGTTTGGTCAGAGATTTTGGCTGGATTCTTAATGATTTTCCAGTCCTACAAGTTAACCAGATCAAGAAATTGACTCCACAAAAAGACTAGAACCATTCTTTTTAAGATAGCTTGTATTAGTTGAGACTACACTGATAGAATCCTGCAAGTATTTTTTCTTCTTTCCCTCTTATATGCCAGTTAATCTGGGGGTCTTTTTCTAATACTTTCCTGTCTCCCTGGTTTAATACACCTTTATTCTGCATGTGTTGTTGCCTTAGAGGTTTCTCTAAGTTCTATCTTACATCTCAAACAAGGCAAAAGTTTGATATTTCCACAATATATTAGAAGTAAAAAATGGGACTGTGGCAACAAATGAGAAGCCATTTGTTGGTATCAGCTATCAACTCTTTAAATGCAAGTGGTGGTTAAGGCATAGGGCTAGCCATCAGGGGACCGTGAGTTCTACAGGTAGTCCTCAAGTTACGAATGTAATGGAGCCCGCCCATTCCATTTATAACTCGAAAATTTGTGGGAGTGAATCTTGTACCTCGAAAGAGATCACTACTTGCTTTCACCCACGCATTCGCTAATCGAATGCATAGGCGAATGCGCGGTCCATTAAGTGCACATGAGGTATCTCAGGGTGGAGAAGGCCATAGAGAACCTAGTGATGGAATAGGCCCCCAAGGCCTCTCTGACCTACTAAGATACCTCATGCTTCCCCCTCCCTTCCTGCCACACCAGACTCACTTACCGTGAAAAGATCCATCTCCTCTCTGCCATGGTTCTTGCTTTTGAGGTATAGGAGAGTTGATGGAAGCTTCCGCGTGCTGTAATATCGCACAAGTTCAGGCACCGATCCTCTTTTGCAGAGAATGGGTGCCTGAACTCTCGCGGTGCTTGCAGTGCCTGTCTCCTGCTCCCCCACAACTCTGGAGCCATGTGGCCGCCCCCGGCCTCCGTTCGAGTGGCAACCTGGAAAAGGCCTCCAACACCCAGATTGGGCCTCTGGAGGCACGCGGAAGCCTCTCCCGGCCTCCGTTCTGGGCAGCAGCAGCCTAGAGGCCTTTGCAGATGAAAACGGACCCCCAGAGCGACGCACACTCCCTCTGGGGACTCAAAGCAAAGGTCTTGAGAAAAGGCTTTGCTGTCGTAAATGGAGGCCTGGAGGCATGTATGCGTCCCTCCCTGCCTCCGTTATTGGCAGGGAAGGCTTTTTGCAAAGACTGCAAAAGGCTTTGCAAATGGAGGGAAGGCTGCGAAGTTTCAGCCCTTACCTACATTTGCAAAGCCTTTTGCCACAGTTCTTCACCAGGCCTCTGTTTGCAGAGAAAAGCCTAAAGTACTGTAAGATCATGCGAGATTAGTAGCATGAGATCTTGCACTACTGATCTTGCATGATCTTGCAGTATCTCTAGTCTCTGCGAATGCACCGAAGGCCTGGAGCAGCCAAGAAAGCGAAGGTTCCCTCGATCTTTGCAAGATGAGTATCCACAGGCCTAGTGCTTAGGGAGACGCGAGGGGAGGGGGGCAGGAATAGCAGGGTGAATGTTGCTATACCACTACAGTCATTTGTAAGGGTGAACGACTGCTGTAGTATGGCAACATTCATAATTTCGGGACTTTTTCGTAAACACTAGGGGGTGCTTATCGCGTAACTTCATAGGTTTGCTAAGGGAGTGTTCGTAACTCGGGGATTACCTGTATTCCTCCCTTAGGCTCAAAGCCACAAATCTTGGCCAGTCATTCTCTCACAGACCTAGGAAGAAGTAATGGCAAACAACTTCTGAAATCTTATTAAGGAAACTGCAGAGATTAGTTCAGGCAGTGTAGGAGATGAACAGGCTGAACTAGAGGTGGGGTTAAGTGTGTAATCAATTTGAAATCATTGTGTAGCCACAAGAGACCCAAATGCAGCCACTCCCCCCAATGAATTCCATTGACCCTTATCTAGCACCAATTTAGCTTGAATTGCTAGTTGCTCAGAATCTTGTATATAGTGGCAAGAATAAACAGGCTTTGAACTGAGCTCCTGTTTCTGATTATTTGCACCTGATAATCGGTTACCAGAGTCAACACTGATTATAAAGCACACTCCTCTCAAAAAAAGTTATAAAAAATTCTTTATGGGAGGAGGTATCCAACTTAGATTCTATGACACACTTACCACACTGCATATTATTTTCAAAAACAGACTGGGAAAAAAAGTTAGTGATTTTAAAAAAGCTACTGATTTAATTTAAAAATTAACATGTAATTTGCACTAATCTTTATTTTAAAGTAACACTAATTAAAAAGGAATCTGGATTTAATATAAATAATTAAAACCTGATATATGCCATTTTCTTTGAAAATGAATAGGAAGCCTGCTATAGGACTATGCAGTGATTACACTATTTTAGCAACAATTATTTTTATTGAAATTTAAAGAATGTTTTTTAAAAACTAGTTACAGAAGTTAAAAAAAAAATGTAATCATAATTACTGTAGTTAAATTGTACCAGACATTTATAAACCATACTTCATTCAAACTACTAATGAAAGAAACAGATATTAAAACGTATGAAGCCCAAATTAATATAAAGCTAATTAAGTTGCAGAATGAAGAATATCTTTAAAGTAATCAGATTCCGTAATTTACAAATTCAGGGCCAAAGTAGCAGAAGGAAGCACACAACACAAATAAAAACTGGGGTGTTAATAGTTGTTAATTATATTAAACAAAGGTTAAAGAGTTTGTGGTTCTGAGGTTAAGGGAAACCTGCAATTAGTGCAAGCTAGGCCATCAGGTTAATATGGTTTGTTTGGGCACAGCTTGTTCTGAAATACAAAAATTGTTTTTTGCTGGATTAGGATTCAAATTCAGCATGCAGTATAAATCCATTAATATTTATTATCCCTTTTTTCAGTAATATTCCCAATATTTCCTGAGAGATCATTTTAAGATGTATAAGCACAGAATTGACATTGGCATCATTTTCTATAGGGCTTAACTAATTATGGAATAGGCATTTTATAATAAGCATGCAAAATGCACCTTGAGAGCAATTTCAGTTTCCTTTTATCTAAATCAAAACCAATAATCACTTTTTATTGCTTTTGGTTGAAACACTAAGCTGCTGTTGAATTGTACAGCTCTAAGAGTTAAGAGCTTATATGAATGCTTTGTTTGTTTAAATAAATTGTATTGAAACAGAACAAGTTCTTAATGTTGGTGGGATTACAGCTTCTTACTCTGAACATTGCTACACCACATTTGGAAGAAGTTCATGCTTAGCTAAAGTTAAGAATGTACTTTTAATGACTTTACCATGCATATGTTCATGGAGCTAATTAGCATTCCTGCAGAGGAGACTTCAACTTTTTGTTCACTCTTTTCCCAGCAGAAAGCACAGTGTTCAAGAGACCCTGCTGAGTGATCTAGATTCATTAAAGCCAGAGTGTTTCTTGACTGCCAAGAAAACTGTGGTTTCCCCCAACATGCAAAAATCACGGGAAAGAATTTGAGATACAACTTGCTAGGTCAGACTGGTAACATATGAGAAATCTTCTATGGATTTTAGATATACTGTATCATCTTTTAAGAGAGAGACAGCTTACCTAAGTTGAATGCTATGAGGGAACTCATAAAAGTAGTGTTAATTGCTACAGAGATAGATAACCTTTGGGTGTACAATGGCCTTACTTTTTTTGAGCACTGAATACTATAATATGTATGGATCCACATCACATATGTGGGCAGGGCTAACTGGGGAAAGTGTGATTTTTTTAAAAAAAATTGTGCTATCCCTACTCAATGATTTACCACACAAATTTGAGTGTTTTCACCTAAACATGATATGCAATAAGGCTGTTAAGTTTCAGCAGCTATTATTCAGAGCAATCATAGTCCAAATATAAATGATCCGCAAAAAGAAAGATGATCCCTCAAAGGCCATCAGTATTCTAGGAGCCATGGATGCTTTCTACCCAACCTATAATGCTCTAAAGAGAACATTTTCTCCTATATAGATTTTTCAACCACTGTATGGAGGCCCTTTTGATTCTCTGTATATGGAGACCAAAAGGTGGCCTTCTCTGTTGTGATGTTCACAATCTAAAGTTCCCTTCTACAGATGTACAAATGTATGAATCTTGTTACATAAAAGTTAAGTCCATATTAAAAAGATTCCTATTCTCCTTAGCATTTGACATATCATAGTGGAACTGCAATATGACTTATCGCCTATAAGTATATAATGCATTTTAATCTTCTTTCTATGAAACTTGACTTTACCTTTATTATTTCATCTCATACTATAATAATTTTCTTGGGGTTTTTTTCTGCATTGCATTTATTTCTACAGGTAGGCAAATAGGGAGGTAGACAATTCATTGTAAAATATTCATTTTTCTTTCAGCAAGCCTTGAGAAGTTATTGATGTTTAGAACTCTAAATTACCAGAATTCTGAGGCAACTGTTGGCAGAAAATGTTGACTGCCTTTTGTGTAGAAAAGTGGGACATAATTAAAACAACATACAAAAGACCCAAGAAGAGAAAGACTTGCAATGAAAGCAGTAAGGTAACCATATTCCTAAAAATTAGATATGGCTAAAAATATGATTCAAAGCATGTGCCTTGATGTATGGCTTTCAATTAGTTGTGTCCATTTCCATTTTCTTTCTTCTTTTTTGCACTCATAGCATAGCATTTTTCCCCTTGTTTAAGAATTAATCAGAACATGAGGGAAATAAACAGCTATTCTGAAAATTGTCATAGATATTAATTTGTTTTGTCTGTATCTTTCAACAGAAAGATTGAATATACCAATATAGAAACAGATAAAAACTAATTGTTTTAAAGTCTTCAGAGGGCTATTTTTGCACTGTCATTCTATTAATTTCTGATTACAAATGATGAAAATGTCTGTTTTAAATGAGATCGAATGAATTTGGAGGTTTTTTCCCCCATTTGTCAGTGTCACACAATTTTACAGAAGGGCTTTGCCAATTCCAGACTATGAGCCATTTAATATTTACTCATACAATCCTTGGTGGGGATTGATTGATTGATTGATTATTGGTGATTATTGGTGTTGAATCTTAAGTGATCTCAGATAGATTAGAAGGTATCACATATATCGATAGATATATCAAGGATTGTAAGATATGTTGAATAGCCATTTTAGCAGAAAAAAATTCCCTACTTCTTTGATCAATTCTGCTTTATGCCAATACTAATACTGGAGAACAGCGGAAGATGTGTCAGGAACATGCCAGGATGGCTAACTCTGCAAGATTCTTCTCAAATCAGTAGTACATCTAGTGCAGGGTTAAGATGGCCCTACTTTAATTCCTTCAATGGGATTGTAATGGCAAGAAAATAATTTGACTGAAAGGAAAGAAAAATAAAATAGAAAAAAAAGCTGTCTTCTGCCCTGCTAGCTCAACCCCAGCTTAGAAGAAAAATACTGTTATCAGTGTCCAGGTCTCCCATATGCCTCAGGTGGGTGTACTCAATTAATGTTCAGAGGTGAAAATTTGCTTATAAGACTTGGCTTTTAGTGTTGTTTAAAATGAATTTGAATTGGTTTGTTTTTAATTTATATAGTTTTTTTGACAAATGTTCAAGTATTACCTTATTTTCAGAATGTCATAAAAATGATTAAACAATCATTTCTATCTTCAACAGAAAATCTATATTACTATTAAGGAGTTGGCATCAGCTGCTACCATGGTTTTAGAACGCATGATTTTAGTAAATTCATTCAACTAAAAGAGAATGAAAATTGGAAAATCTCCATGACTATTCCACAGACTGCAGTGTTCTCTGTTCAATAGCATATTCAACAGACTTTAGTCTGGTATGTGTGCCTCAGGACTCAAAGCGGCATGTTATAGAAGGATAATATGATTTCAAGTATTCATTTCTCATATGCTCATTCAATCCCTGATGCAGCTACATTTTTTAATTCCATTTTTTCTCCCAGAAGAGTTAATTCAGTATATTTTTGTTCCACTAATCCAATATCACTATAATTGCACTCTGGTAGAAATAGGCAATTCTTTTGGCCAGTGGGCAAAGCTGTAATTTAAAGAAAGTCATAAACTGTCTCGTAAAATAGCTGCTATGGGGCAGAGATTTGTGCACTCACAAAACAGCCACCATGGTTTACATGGCCAGTCACAAAACATCATTTATCAGCAGGCAAACTCTTAAGACTGCCATTGAATATCTAAGTTGCTATCTACCATCTCGGATTCCTTTAGGAAAGAAAACTCCTGCTATTTACTTTTCTCATTTTTTTTATACAGATCAATCCTGAATCTAGTGATTCCTTTCTTTTAGCTGTGTTTCCAGTTGTTTGCTACAGCAACACATATTATCTTAAACCTGCAATTCAATGCATGCTTTCCTGCTGCTTCTATGTCCTGTTGAATACGTATAGTCTTGCATGTAAGTAAACATGTATTCCTTAAATCAGGAGTTCCCAACCCCCAGTCCATGGTCTGTTGGGAACCTGGCTACCTAAGTGGCAGGGGAGCATACAAACGTGCGGAGCGCCATTTGTGCAAGCGATGGGCATGCATGCAAAACCATCCATTCTTCCCAGTCTGCCACCACCGCCAGTCCAAAGAACCGGAAAGGTTGGGGACCGCCTTTCTTAAATAATAATATTAAAAAATCTTCACTGAAGTTGCATTTAAGAAAATCTAACTTCTCTTTTTTATTGGTTTATAATATAAACTAAATACAAAATACACAAGAAAATAGCAGGAAAATAGGGGAAGGAGAAAGGAAAGGAAAAGTGTAGGAAAAGGGGGGGGGGAGAAAAAGCATTGACTCCCTTTGGTGCAGCAGAATAAGATAATAGCATCAAAACTCAAGGTTTTACTTTTACATAATAGTATAAACTAACCCAGCGGCTCCCAACCTTTTCTATACGCCGCACCCCTAGAATGCTTCTGATATATTCTCGCACCCCTTACAAAGTTTCGAAATAACGGCAACAAATTATGCATATACGCTATAATTTTGAAAACCTAAGTTTTCGCACCCCCTGGAATATCGTCTCGTACCACTCCTGGTTGGGAACCCTTGAACTAACCATTTATATATCAACAAACCTATCTAATTGGTAAAACCCAAAACCAAAGTTTCATTTTTTCCACCTCAAGCACAAAGTCCAGAAGCAGTTTCCAAGTAGAAACAAAAGTGATTGTGTTTTTTTCTTTAATCAGTCAATTTTACCATCTCTGCTAGGAAAACTGATATATGTGCCAAACAACTAACAACTAAGCTCTAATATAAATTTGTTGTAGTCATTGCAAAGTGTAATATGTATAAACTATTATTCCTTGCTTCTTATTTACCCTGAAAAAGTGATAGGAAGGACCTCCATTCCCCAAAGTACTTTGCTTTGCAGACCCAGACTACAGCTAAACCAGAACAGGTCAGCTAACCCAGAATTAACATTGCAATTTTCCAAGTCTTTGGAAACTGACATACCTTAATACAATCTGACATCTGAAAGCTTATATGGTTCAGAAGATAACATTTTATAAAAGGATGGCAACAAGTATAAAGCAAATGCCACTGTACGTTACAATCTTTGTCATGCCCCAAGATTCTGCTGTTTATTGTACAACAGTATTTTCAGTAAATAAAAGGTTAAAGTGGCAATCCTATAACACTTTCCCAGCAGTAATTAAATCCAATTAATCTGACAAGGACTTACGTTCTTGACTGGTATGAATAATGTTGCAGAATATGAAGAGGAAATTCATGAGGTTTAACATTCAAACATCAGTTATGCGTGCACCAAACCTATTTTAAAAATTGTACCATGCACCAATATTTTTTCCTATAATGCATATGAAGTTCCTCTCTATATGCCAGACCACCCCAAACGTTGTCTCTAGCACTTAAACAGAGGACTTTTTTAAAAAACAAATCTGCTGGAGGAAGGTGTCCCTTCCTCATCTGTTCCATCAGCTCTGTCTTCCAGGGATTTTGGCTTGAGCTACAATAGAAATTAGATAATTTTCTTGCCCAGTATGGTTCTTCCATTTGTTTTTATTGACACATTTGCTTATTTTTTTAAATGTCTACCCTTTAATGTATTCAGATCTCAAATTCAGCCATAGGACTTTGGAGCATAAAGAGGAATCACTGAGATTGGCTAGCATGTTCAGAATGTGTGAGACTTCCTAGCATTTGCTTGTTGTATGGAGGAGAAGCTAACGCGACACCTGATATTTCTCCAGATTCTCTCTTAAAGCACCAGAGATATTGATTTTACAAAAGGGTATGTTTTAAGTCATTCATTAAGCAGCATGTCTCCCTTTCACTTTAATAATTAGGAAGGGGGGGGCTATTTCAAAGTTCATTGACAATGTTTTGTGGAGTCATAATTGGACACCAGTGTCAAACCATCAGGGCCAGAGCACTGGGGCTCTAGGTTTTCTTTTTCTCTCCTTTTCTGTTTGTGCAATGATGGAAAAAGACAATTATCAACCAAGGAGAAGAAAGGAGGCAGAGGGGGAGGGGGAAAAGAAGAAAACATTCTGTTGTTGTTCCATAGGAGAAAGAGATTGGCAAAAATATCAAAGCACAACAATGAATAATATAACAAGACAGACTGCAGTCCCCTTCCTGAACTTTAATTCATAATATCTAAGGGGCTGACACAAAGAAGAAAGGGTCAACCTATTCTCCAAAGCACCTGAAGGCAGGACAAGAAGCAATGGATGGAACTAATCAAGCAACCTAGAAGTAAGGAAATATTTTCCTGACAGTGAGAACAATAAACCAGCAGAACTGCTTGCCTTCAGAAGTTGTGGGTGGTCCATCACTGGAGGTTTTCAAGAAGAGATTGAACAGCCATTTGTCCAGAATGGTATAGGGTTTCCTGCCTGAACAGGAGGATGGATTAGAACAGAGGTCACCAACCTTTGTCGGTTGGCAGACCGGAGGAAAAGGGAGGGGGAAGCATTTTACATGTGTGCATGCACATGCACACGGAGCCAAAAGCACGTACATGCTGCAAATGGGGCGTGATACTCACTAGCCCTGCCCTTCTTGCATAGTGCAGTGCCTTGTTTCTGCGCCTCGCAGCGTGGCGACGGCTGTTTTTGCGCCTTGTAGTGCAATGGTGGACCGTTTCATGCCCCATGGCACAGCAGCGGCCCATTTTTGCGCCCTGCAGTGCGGCGGCGGTCACCCATTTTTGCACTCTGCAATGTGGCAGCACTCATTTTTGCACCCCCTGGCACAGGGTGGCCCATTTTTGCAGCCCGTTTTCACACCCCGAGGTGCAGCGGTGTCCCATTTTCATGCCCCAAGGCGCAGGGGCAGCCCGTTTTTGTGCCCTGCAGCCGTGACAGTAGCACAAGTGAGGAGGGTGCGCACACATGCACACACACTGGCCAGCCTGTCCCACAGCCTGGTGGCCAGAAGGCCATGGTCCACTACCGGGCCAAAGCCCACAGGTTGGGGACCCCTGGATTAGAATATCTTCAAGGTCTCTTCCAACTCTGTTATTCTGTTAAAGGTGACCATAAAACCTAGTACCTCAAGAAACAGCAGCATAGGCAAATATTCCAAACTGAACAAAGCATGCTTTTATCTCTTATCTTCTACCAATAAGCAACTACAGACACCTGGGTGCTGATGCCACCAATTTTTTAGCTTTTTGCCATGAGAAAATGAAATCTTTCAACTTCCCATATCCTCCAAGAAATCAAGAGATCAATATTCCCAAGTTAATGTGGCTGGTGGAGTTTGTGGAACTCAAGTTCCCCTGATTTAGCGTTGGCCCGTAGAAGGAAATCTTAACACACAGGGCTGCTTTTTTCCAATTCATCCGTTGAAAAGAAAACAAATGAGGAGGCATTTTTGCCTACAAGAAGTGACTCTCCTCACCCTTCACTCTCTTCTTAAATCAAACTTTTTGAACAGTAGGTCTTCCAACTAGAATACAGAAAGCATTTGCTAAGCCTTAATAATTCTTGGATTTTCAAGAAGATGGTTCTGAATTCTTTATACTATCAAGGAATATCAAAGAAGGGCTCTTCTCATCTGCAGAATTATCCCAATCTTCTCTATCTGGGGAAATAAATTTAGCTGTCAGTTTTCCAGCTAACCTTTAACTAAATAACAAATGCAGAATCTAATTTTCCAACAGGCAGCCAAAGCCTTCTGCTGCCGCTGAGATGATGTATTCATATCACACTATCCCAAACCATTTTCCTTTAGAGAACAGCAATTATTAATCATGATTCCTACGCCACCATTGTGAGATAGACTGCAAAGTTACAAACTTGATGTTTCCAAAAATTATTCACACTCTATGAGGGCCACCAAGAAAAAAAAATCACAATATACCTAACAGTACTAATGAAATATGTTTATAAAGAAAGTGTGCGTTATATGGGTAGATAAGCAAACTGCAGAAGAGCAGACTTTCATATTAAGTCATTACACATCTTTATCCGACCCTCCAAATCATCAGTGTCTCTCACTGACTTGTGACACAATTTATAGTGTTGTATCTGACACAACAGGGTTTCTTTGTTCAAGTATCTATCACACATCACTAGGCATCAGCAAAAGAGGTGGAAAATAGTAACAGTTATAATCAAGACAAAATGAACAGCAAAGACTAATGGTGGCTCCATTTCTCTGAAAATATCTAGTTTCCATCGGAAAGTTGTGGCAAGTACTTCAGCATTCATATACCCTTTCAGTGTTTAGTTCAGCCCCTCTAATGGGTTCTGACAGATAAAATGACAGAAAATAATGATCTAAAAAAGGAATTGTACTTAGCCACTCACCCTTATCTCTTTAATCCCAGCTATTACATATAATAAAAATTTCAAAAACAAGTTTACTGCTGGATTATACTTTCCATCTCCAAGCAACATTACTGAGAAGGATGGGATTTGTATACCACCATAGCTACAAGACATCAGATTGGAAAAGGGTGGTCTAGGGCACAATTTGTGCCAAAAATGCTCAACAAGGTCCAGTTATAATTCTAACTCATCTCTAGAATAGGAAAAAATAGATAAAATAATGAAATGTTATTTAAGTGCACTAATACTATATTTCTAATACTAATGACCATCTACTGTGAGCTTTAAATGCAAGAGATTAGCAGGAAAACAATCACAAATATGCATTTTTAAAAATTAAACTCCAGAATATGTCTGGCCAATACATCTGACCAAAACTTGTTGGAGACCATAATTTTCTTCCATATTGGGAGTATCAACAGTTATGTTTGAGAGACACATTTTGTATCTCCCAATATCCTCAAGAGAATTTAGATGAATTAATAACTAAACAGATATAGGCAGGCCTTAACTTTATGGAGGTCTTCTGTGGGATCATATTAAACGTAGTTTCCAGATATTGTATGTTGACCTGAGTTGTAACAATTTTAAACTACCTAACTTAGCAGCCTGTTTCAGATGCCTCTGTAAAACTCACAAGAAAATCATAAGCATGATATCAGCATGGCACTTTCAACCCTTCATTTCTCCTCAGATCCAACTCCAACGAGCAGAATAAAATGAAAGTTTATTCTATTAATGGATCACTTTCTTAACAAGGACACCAATTCGCAAGCTGATGCTATATATTAGAAACATCAAGCTAAATTTGTTTCTTCCAACAACATGCCGTTTACCTTTTACTGGAAGAAAAAACAAGGCTTGCAAATATACCAATTATCCTCTTATTTTTTAACCAACTGCTGGTGATCAATCACAGTACTTGCAAATCAATAGCAGAATCCAACAGTATCATTTGTCTAATGCTTCTTCCTACGCAAATATTGTTCAAGAAGCCATGCAATACATATCACGCTCAGCACAAACTTCTGACCAATGGACTATTCACAAATTGGTCCTCAGCTAAAGGACATATACATGTATCTACAAGAATGCTTCCATGAGAAATAATTATTCCCTAGAATTTATCATACTTTTGTGACTCATAGTGACAGAGGGCTAAGCAAATTACACAGTATTCCTTTTGACCTATTATTTATGCATTAAACGTAGGCAATTTTGGTATAATGCTGTATATAATATTCAACGGGGGTGGTGGATATTACCTTGCCTAAAGGTATTATTTTTATGGAATTGAGACACATTAATGTATATTCAGAAGCATTCCAAATTTTTAGTAGCTAGCTTTGAACTGCTGTGAGAATTGCACTGCATTCAGGCCATCTCAACTGTAAAACTTTGTTATGCTGAGCCCTACGCACCTACACACCTCATTTGAAAGTTGTATAGAATGGGAAGAAACAATACATTTTATTTGTTGACAAAAAGTTCTAGCATTCGCATGTTTCATTTCTTTAAGTTTTTGTAATTTTACTATGCCAGGCTGTTTTGCTGAATTGCAATGAGGTGTTATAATTTTGGAAGGTCTAAAGCACTTCCTCAGATTCATTTTAAAGCATGCCCACCCTATCCAAACTGGTAACACAGGTAGATGTCCTTAGAGCAGAAGTGGGACACAATAGCCCCTTTATGACTTGTGGACTACAACTCCCAGAATTCCTGAGCCAGTCATAAAAGGGTCATCGTTCCCCACTCCTGCCTTAGAGAAAGGTGATATCTAAGGTTTGATTTTCCCAATTCTTTCCAGTCCCTTCTCTGGACTGTTATGATGATTCCTTAAAAGAGGAAGCAGTGTAGCATCTGCATAAACTAATCACATTATGTTGATTTTTCTTTAGACAGCTATTTAGTGTCAATAAGCTTTCATTAATTAAGCATTTATTTATTTTAAATATTTTAGAATTGTGTTTTAGGGAAAATAATTGTTTAATGTTAGCATTTATATACTCATTTACAAATAACTTTTTATAGAAATTGGGGTTATATTGAAGACAATATTATTAGTGGTTAATATGCTTTCTTTGGGCAAAAAGAGTTAAGTTCACAAATATGTATTTACTATTGGCCTTTATTGTTAACACACTGTACATTTTGAATCTCTTTCCGTAAAAGTAAGACAGAATTTTTCTCTGTTTTGTTCCAGGAAAGATTTTTCTAGCATATTATATAAATTAGATTTGTTTTGTCTTCCTGTAAAAGCCAAAAATTGGTCTTCACTGTTGTTTTAGACTTTTTACATAATAAACCAATGTTTTCTTGCAATAGAGGAGAGATACAAAGTGAGACTGAATTTTCCTTCTGCACCAATATATATCTTGTTTATGAATAAGTCTGGGTTCTCCAAAATTCTGGCGAAATGTTGGATGTATCTGCAATATCCTTAAAATGTGTGTCATTAAAGTATATTTCAAATCCATATGAGGTTTTTTTTTTTCAGGGAAACAAATAGGAGATGCTACAGGAAAGTAGTAAAACAGCCAGTTGGACTGAAACACTGGGAGAAAATATGGAACATAACCACTTTTCAAATGTGATAATCACTGCATTAAGCATGGGTCATGTTAGATCATCGCTTGAGTCCAGTGTTGTACTGATAAAATCACGAACTGTGGTCTAGAAAGCCAAGGGTCACAGTAATTTAAACTTGTTCAAATCAACTCTGATCAGTGATATAAAGCAGTTCAGTCATGAGCAAGTGGGTACTCTTATTTGACTTTCACTTGAGAGCCAAAAGCTGATCTCTGTTCAATCATGTGTGAAATGAGATAGAAATCACTATTGAACTTTTAGAGAATAAGGTCATCTCTACAGTGCTGAACTGACGCCACTATTGAAATATTTAATTAATTGTCATTATAGTTAGCAAACGAAACCAAAGACTAGAACAGAAAGCCTATTAAAGACAGAGGTAACTGCTTAATCTTAATATGCACCAACTGCTCCATTTCTAATGGTGTGTCTTTCAATTTCCCCAAAATGTTCTTTCTCTACAACAACAATTTCTGATTTTCTAGCTTGTTTTCGAGATACTGACAATGAGAGTGATAGTGGATTTTTTTAGACCTACTTTGTTACTGCGAGGTGTTAAGAGAGCATAATGTCACTATTATCATTTATGCAAACCCCTTCACTACTCAGCTTGCTTGATTCCAAACACTTCCTTGATCTGAAAAATTAAAAAAAGAAACCCTCCATACCATTCCTCATGGTAACTTTTTTGGGGACTGAACTGAAGCATGGGAGCAAGAGAATCTGCTGAAGAAATAATCAAACTCACACAGTCCTCTTGCTTGTTCAGTTAAAATGCATGCTCAGCATACTAAAAAGCAGAGACATCATCCTGCCAACAAATTGTGTATAGTCAAGGCCATGGTTTTCCCAGTTGCAATGTATGGCTGTGAAAGTTGGACCATAAGAAAGGCTGAGCGACAAAGAATTGAGGCCTTTGAACTATGGTGCTGGAGAAGACTCCTGTGAGTCCCTTGGACTGCAAGGCTTTCAAACCGGTCAGTCCTAGAAGAGATCAACCCCAACTGCTCTTTAGAAGGCCAGATCCTGAAGTTGAAACTCAAATACTTTGGCCACCTAATGAGAAGGAAGGACTCAATAAAGAAGAGCCTAATGCTGGGAAAATTGAGGGCAACAGAAAAAGGGGACAGAGAATGAGGTGGCTGGATGGAGTCACTGAAGCAGTAGGCGTGAGCTTAAATGGACTCCAGAAGATGGTAGAGGACATGAAGGCCTGGAGGAATGTTGTCCATGGGGTCATGATGGGTCGGACATGGCTTCGCAACTAACAACAAACAACAACAAACCAAAAGAAACAAGTTCTTTCCCATCAAATTGAATGAGAATGATTAAACATCACCCTTAATTTGTGGTTCTATCTGATCCTACTACCACTCCCAAAGTTCAATAGAAGGGGGGAAAAAACTCTTATCCATTCTTCTTCATGATCTTTGTATAGCTTAATTTTCCAGAAAATAAGTATATGTTCATATACATACTATTCGGAGGACCTCCACCATAGTTTCTGTGAAGAGTTTGAACAGATTTAATTGATTTTTTTAAAAGAATATTTTATTGATTTTTTAGAATAACAATCTTTATTGCTTAGTAAACAACGTGTTGTCTAGGTTCATATATTTAACAACAGTCAATAGTAGTTAATTTCTATACTTTCATAATCAACATATTAACTAGAAATACTTTTCCTTGGTCCTCTCTTCTTCCAATAGTGTTTTCCTTTTATCAACATTAAGCAAATATAATTCTTAATACTATCAATACATACAAATTTAAATATAAACATTTTTCTAATATTTCACAATAACATCAGTATGTAGTATCTTTTCTAATCAGCTTATTTTACAGTTGCATTTGCAAAAAATCATCATGTAAATCACTATAGGTCCTGTTTTCAGAACTCTTATTTAAGCTTAGTTTTCCCTCAGTAATCAAAACATTTCTTGTCAGTTATGATTTTCTCAAAATTGATTACATTTAAATATTCAAAATATTTCATACATTTAAATCATCCCAATATTTTTACATTTTCCATTATCATAAAAAAGAAAAAAAATACAATACTACTTATAAATCACATTTCTCTTACTGTAAAACCTCTTTATTTCCAAAATCTAACTATTGTTTTAATCATATTTAGACAAATGCTTGGTCATATGATATTCCACCCAGTATCTCAAGTCATCTCTCTTAAGTCTGGTTCTTGCCTATTCTTATTTAAGCTTAGGTTCCCTTCAGTATTCAAAACATTTCTTATCAGTTATAATTTTCTCCAAGTTGATTTCATTTGAATATCCAAGGCATTTCATTCATTTAAATCATCTCATTATTTTTACATTTCCCGTATCATAAAACAATACTATACTACTTATAAATCACATCTCTCTCACTATAAAACCCATTCGTATCCAAAATTTAACTATTCTTTTAACCATATTCAAACAAGTATTTAGACATGTAGTACTCCATCTGGTAAGTCAAATCATCTTTCTTGAGTTTAGTTCTCACATCTTTCTCTTGCTTAGCAATTTTCCAAGTCAGTGTATTCGGCTTGCCATATGATTCTTCCTGTATTTTTATAGGTGTTGTTAGGAATGGGGAAAACAAATTGAGTAAGGAGCTTTTAAGGGGGAGTTCTGCCAATTTATACTCGTTGAGAAGCTTCCACTTTTCTTCTCTCTCATTTTTTGTCTCCCATTTTCCATTTTTTGTCTCCCAGACTGTGGTTGTTCTCCTGACAGTTCTATTGTCCATTTTATCATGTCTTCTTTCTTGTCTTCAGGTTTGTTTTGTTGTTCTGAAAAGTGAAATATCTCTTCCGTTAAGTTGTGGTTTTCTTCATTTGTGGCCTTCAAATCACTTTCCTCTAGTTTTTGTTCTGTTTTCTGATTTGTTTGTTCATTCTTTATCACCATTTTCTGAGAATTTTTTAATTGTCAGCTTAGATCAAAGATATGTTCATTTATATCATCAAGTTATTTTTAATTTCAATATGATTTAAATCCATTGTCATTTGAATTAGTTGCATCATAGCGTACATTTCCTCTTGGAAAATATTTGTCTTATCCTGAAGTATTTTTCCTGCAGATCTCTGATGTTCCAGACTGGGGATTTTAGAAAAGAATATTGCATGTGGTTTCTTACCACTTTTAGTTGTATTTACACCCATATATGGACAGTATATCTATATAGAGATATAGAGATATAGATATAGTCCATTTTGAATACATAGGGGAAAGAGGAAACTTGAGAGTTTACAAGGTTGATGCTATATGGAACAAAACTGTGGCTGAATCTGGATGTTCTGCTTTGGATATCCCGAAGCCTCCTCCCAGAAGGTAACAAGGAAAACAGGTCATGAAGAGGATATGTAGCATCCCAGACAATTCTGCGGACCCTGCTCAAATTTTGCTTATATGCTATGTCCTGGATAAAGGAAGTGAACTACCAATAATCTTTTCTGCCATCCTCACCACTCTCTGCACTGCCATAATGCTTCCAAACCAGACAGTAATGCAATATGACAAGGTGCTCTCGATTGTCCCTCTGTAGAAAGTGGTAAGGACAGAGGAAGGAAGATGTGCTTTTCTCATGCAACACAGAAAATGCAGGCGCTGCTGTGCCCACTTCAAGTAATAGAAAATACTTTTTGGATACATTAAAAAGGATTTCTATATAAGGAACTGGAATGTCAATTCTGTCAGCAACTCAGACTTTCTAGCTCTGAGACTATGAAGAACAAGGGGAAATTTTCATTAAGCCATTGGAGAGATGGAGAAGAGAAATGCTACAATTAAAAGTAAAGTGCATATCAGTCTTATCTAGCTATGTTAGAAACTTATCTAGCTAGTATTAGAAATGCCAGGGAGCCTAAGAAATGTGCCATACAAGCTAGAAGTTGGGGAATCCAGGCTGAAGTTCTCTCTCAGCCATGGAAGCTCACTGGGTAACCTGGTGCCACGTTTTCTCTTTCATCACACAGGTGTATGGTTATGGGGCAAATTGAAGAGAAGTGGGTCCTTGGGGCTCTCTGAGCTTGGTTGTTTTCTTGCAGATGTTTCATTACCCAAACTAGGTAATGTCAGTACTCAGTCATCAGTGCCTCCCATACTAAAAGGGGCATTTGTTCCTGGAGGAAAGGTGGAATCTAAAACTACTGTAAAATGTATATAAATAACTGAAATACAGGTTGCGTGTATCAGAATACACATGCAATATCCCATTCCTTTTTTAACAAATATGAACTTCTTCTCTTCCTAATACTCACCCCTTTGTTCAAAACATGCTATCAACATTGTTTTTTTTTATTTTCGTACAAAGCTATTCTCTTTGTAATTTGAAGCTTGCTGTGAATGTTTTCCCTATCTGTTTATCACATCACAAATTTTGAAATGGCACTCCTGACAAATATATTGCTCCATTAAAGCATAGTGCTATTTGTGAATAAAAGACATTATGTGGTTAGGACATACAAGAGTTATGTATTACCTTGGTATCCCTGCATTGTTCTCTTTTAATGTGGGCTAAGGCATTTGTCAACATTTTCCAAGAGAATGGGATCCTATGATTAAGAAAATAAGCAATTCTCTACATTTTACAGTATTAGAATATTACATTCATTCAACAGGAAAAAGCACCATTATTTTTCCCAAATTGAAACATAGACAGATGGATTATTAAACGTCTGCAATATTATGATCATCACAAATTCCATGGACAAAAGTTTTAAAAAAATTTGAAATAACATTTTAAAAACATTCCAAGTCTTCAGTGTCTGAAGTTTATTTTGCCACTGTGCATTCAAACAAACGTCAGCAGGCATTAACAACTGAATTTGACAAAGTGGTTTCTCATTTCTATTTTGTAAGTGTCTCTGTACTAGTTATAGTATATTCAATACATTTTTTCAACTAGGGAACTCTTACCCCAATATTAATATTTTACACTGAGAAATGTCTGAATGTGAGAAAAAAGTTTAGGTTTGTTGATTTAGTAGAAACATGATACAGAGAACAGAACTGAATTGTGGAATGTTCTGTACAATTATAAACCTAAGCAAACTGGATACAATAAGAATGATTTATTTTATGAAATACAGGAAGCATATATGAGAATAAATGAAATGCTTAATGAATGGTTCAGCGCTAAGCACTGAGTAAGACATGGATATGTGCTCTCCTGCTGAGTATTTCATTTACGGATAAATGGGTGAAGAATATTAATGATGGCATTAAAGTTGTGTTCATTAGGGATATAAACGTGGGCGAACTTTTATAGGCAGACAATACCACCTTGTTGATGAAGAAACAGCATAACATATAGCAAATGTTAGATAAAATCAGGAACACCTATGGGAAGGGGTTTCAAAAATGTGCCAGGGTTGAGGCTCCAATCATGTGATTGCAATTGCCATTTCGATTTTTTAAACCCATCCCAGAATGCCTTGTAAGATGCAATGAGAATATATATGAAAATTAACGTAGGAAAGAGAAAGGCAGTTAAGTTTTATTTGCAAATGGAAAGAATAATGACAAGTTATATATAACTGGTGAAAAATTAATAGATGGATTGGTGTACCTCAGCAGAATGCTTATTAAAGATGCAAAAATAAATTTCAAGATGTGCAAATATTGGTAGAAAGACAGGACATACTCTAAGTGCAAAAAATGTTGAATAAAGCAAACATGTGTACAATAGTGTGCTTCTGCCCACTTTGTTTCAGGGAAGTGAGAGATGGATAAATGTTGAATGCAGTGCAAAGATGTTACAGGTAGTTCTCGACTTACAACAGTTCGTTTATTGACCATTCAAAGTTACAACAGCACTGAAAAAAGTGACTTGTTTCTTTTTCACATTTACGACCATTGCAGCATCCCCATGGTCACGTGATCAAAATTGAGATCCTTGGCAACTGATTCATATTTCTGACGGTTGCCATGTCCTGGGGTCTTGTGATCACATTCTAACAAGCAAAGTCAACGGGGAAGCCAGATTCATTTAACAAGCCTGTTACTAACTTAACAGTTGCAGGGATTCGCTTAACAATTATGTCAAGGATGCTCGTAAACTGGGGCAAAATTCACTTAATGAACATCTCACTTAGCAACAGAAATTTTGGGCTCAATTGAGGTCATACGTCGAAGACTACCTGTACTTGAGAAGCAAGTGTGGTCACAGAAGAAGAGACAGAGGCAAGAATGAATGGATGAATGCAGAATGAATGTGAACTGAATACAAACGTGATAGTGAGCTGGTTCGACTTTGCAGGGAGAACACTGGGAAAGTCAAAGCTGGACAGAGCCGAACGAGGTCTTCAAAAAGAAAAAAAGTGAAAAACTATGAAGTGTATCTGCTTTCGAGGCAGGTTTTGACTCCTGGAGACTGCCTAGACAAGTCCCTGCAGTTTTCTGCGTCAAGATTTCGAAATGGTTTGCCATTGCCTCAGTGTATGGTCACAATGTAAACAAGGATGGTTTGTATTGAAATAAAGGTACAATAGCTTTCGTGGCTAAGGTGGCACTTGAATTTACAATCTCTCCTGTTTTCTAGCCTGGTGTCTTAACCACTAGACCAAACTGGCTCTATGTTACCCTTTTTCCTCTTATACAAATATTGCTGCCAGGGGCAGAAAAAAAATGAAAAAAAGTCATTCCATTGCTACTAAAGCAATAGCTAAGCAGCCCAAGTGTAACCGGGTGGAGAATTCCTCATTTGGAGTTCTGGGAAATTCAGATTTGTAATGCTTGTCTCTCATGAAAAAAATAATGTCTAAGTTAATGTATGTATTTCAAAATTATCTACCTCTATCATTTGTTATTTTTCTTAAGAAATCCTTACAGTTTTAATATGATATCCCTATCCCTCCTCACCCCGCCCTTCTGTTATACTGAACAGTAAGCAAAATAATAAAACGAAACTTTTTAAGATCAAAATAGTGCATTTTAATTAACTTTATAAGTGGTACATTGGCTAGAAAGTCAATTCTAATGATCTTTAAACTTCCTGGGGCACTGTGACAAGAGAGGCTGTTAACTCTATGAAGAAATTGTGTCTCTAAACTGATTTAAATTGACTGGCTGTCAGGGTATCCCATGTTAAATGTTAGTTCCAAATGCATTGTTACAGACCAAAGGTATACACACAGCATACTCTGCTTGTTTATACTTTAAGCCCCTAATTTGAAAAATGGAAGGGAAATTAACAAGTGCTATTTTCCCTCACTTGATTATAACACCAGGTCCACCTGCTGGGGAGGGCAATGGACTTCCTACGATGAACCGTGCAGAATAGCCCAGATGCTGAGAAAAAAGAGCCGAAAAGGCTTTGTGAGTTGCACATTTTTAGAAATAATTTGCTTACAGATATTAGCTACGTGCTGAGTTAAATATTGATTTTTGTAGTCGATAGGAGCCTTCTGAAGCTAAAGAGGATTTTCCTTTTGAAATGTGGAAATCACTTTGTTAAGGACTTATATAACTCACTAGTACTTCATGTGGATAAGATGTATCTCTTCTCTCGGCTTCACAAATTAAATGTTAATTTTGCGCAAAGTTTGAACAAGAATATATAACAATACATTAAAAAGTGGATATCCATTATTAGAAAGAAGGAGTTAAAACAAATGTTGCACTGTGAAATTCTTTTGGTTCATACCATATTCAGCAATAATAACAACACTACAATTTTCTTCTAGCAGGAATAGACAGCTTTAATATTTATTTAGACCGTTTAACTGAATTGTTACTACTTAATTTGTAATATATACTGGTTCATCCAGTTCTACAATTTCATTTTAATTTTCATCTGTTCATCTATGCAACGGACTGCTGTCAGACCTCACTGTACCATTTGAGGATTGGGTTGAATTATGCCTCACCATATTGTATTGTTTGCTTATTTGCATTTTTTTCCACAAATCTTACCAGTTTCTCTAGATCTGCAAGTATCTCCTTTATGTGCTTGAGTAACCCCATTTTGGCTAACTAGTAACCCATATCAGAAAATGAGTTCCCTTACAATAAATATCAATCTTCTCCAAATTGTGGTCCATGGCTGAGTAGAATCCTTGTAAGGCAACATAACGCTCCTTAGAAAATACACATACTCTCTACAAATATTTACATTTTCCTCATCCTCTGGAACTGAGTAGCAATAGACAGAATGTGAACCTGAACTACATACAAATGATAAACACGTAGCTGCTTAAAATGTATAAACATTTATTGAAATTTGAAATGAAAGAAGAAACAAGTGAAGGACTATGATATAGTGGGGGCTAAGAAGTTTGGACACAACATACTGAGGTGACAGGGACTTCTGAGGAAGGAGTGGCAGGCTGAAGACATCTCTGTGAAAGCTGAGCTAATAATAACTATGAGCGAAAAAATTAACTGGTGAGCAGACCACTTCTTCAAAATCTCTCAGGAGAAGAAAAGGACAGAAAATTGTCCACATGTGCTCCAAATGGCTGCTGCTAATGAGGAGACCACAAGAGAGTTTGAGTGCTAGGAGCTGTCAGGAAAACTGGAAAAGTTTACTAGGAACTCAATTCAAGCCCTGCCTATCTAGTCATGAATAGGCTTTATTCCAGGGGTGTCAAACTCAATTTCACTGAGGGCTGCATCAGCACTGCGGTTGCCCTTGGGGGGACCAGGTGGGTATGGCCAGGGTGGGTGCAGCCTACTGGGTGGGCATGGATAGAGTGGATGTGGCTTACTGGGTGGTCGTGGCCAGTTCTACATCATTCGCGTCAAGGGTGCCTGTGGGGGCCTGGGCAGGAGTGGGACAGATCTGAGAGTCTCTAGCAGAAGGGGGTGGGACCGGGGCAAGTACCAAGGCATGGTCCACCAGGGCAAGTGCCAAGATGGCCACCACAAAATTGTACATCGGCTCCCGGCTGGCCTGGGCCAGGGCCAAGGCAGAGGGGGGCGTTCCCTCACTGTTTCCAGGATGGTTTCACGGGCCACATGAAACCACTTCGCAGGCCGCATCCGGCCCCCGGGCCTTGTGTTTGACATGTCTGCTTTATTCCTAAGAAATCTGATAGGATACCAAGAATGTACAATTTTATAAGAACATAATAACCTTCATTTTAATTAGTCTGTTTAAGAAATATTACTTAATTTACTCCTGAAAGAGTCAACAGATCACTGATCATGTTTTAATGAAAAGAGTCTAACTGCTGTTGCTTTAAAAAGAATCAGTAGTTGAGGTCTAGTAGGGTTAAATACAGGTATAGCACAGGGAAAAAGGCTTTTTTGTTTCAGAAAGATATTCAATAGGGTTCATATTGGAAAAAAGAAATGTGAAAAAATTCCAGTATGATCTCAACTTTGCCAGCTTTCAAGTGGTTCAGCTAAAATGGCATGCATAAATAGCAGCCTGCATTACAGGCAGATTGCAGAAAAAGATCAGCAACAGTTAAATATACATTATTAAGGACTTTGTAGGTCAGAAATGATTATAATCAATGCATAATTGAGCTTGGATGCAAGACTAAAAGGATATTATTATAAAACCATTACTTAAAGGCAGGAAATAATGGTATCTAGGAAAAGTTAAATTTGGAACTCAAAGAACTGCAAGTGAGCTAAGACCGGATGGCTTGTAAATTCATAGGATTTTAATTACAGGTATACAAATAACAGGTTGCTAATGATTGATAAAGTGTTATTTATTAAAAGTTGTCAATTATCTGATGTTCGGGGTTTTGTACAACCTATTCCTGCCTACATCAATTCAGATCTTTAAAACTGTCTTCCTAAACTGAGACCATGATGTCATGCTATTAGATTAGGCCTCAATAGATCTTTTAACATCTCACAGCAGGGATCTTCAAACTTGGCCCTTTTATGACTTGTGGACTTCAACTCCCAGAATTCCTCAGTCAGCTTGCCTGGCTGAGGAATTCTGGGAGTTTGAAGTCCACAAGTCATAAAAGGGCCTAGTTGAAGACCCCTGCCTCACAGCATACAGTAGTATAATTCCCCAAGCCAAAAACATATCACGTCTCATGATATCATTACCAAATGATGTCTTACAGGTAGTCCTCGACTTACAACAGTTCATTTAGTGACCATTCCCAGTTACAATGGATCATGGTCACGTGATCAATATTCAAACGCTTGGCAACTGACTCATATTTATGACAGTCACAGTGTCCCAGGGTCAATTTTGTAACTTCTGACAAGCAAAGTCAATGGGGAAGCCAGATTCATTTAACAATCATGTTACTAACTTATTGACTGCAGTGATTCACTTAACCACTGTGGCAAGAAAGATGGTAAAATGGGGCAAAACTCATCTAACAAATGTTGCACTTAACAACAGAAATTTGGGGCTCAATTGAGATCGTAAGTCAAGGACTACCTGTACTGAATGTGCATCATGATGCAGCAAGTGCAAAATATATAATCCATATGATTTACCTCATGAGGCAAATGACGTTATTTGTCCCTTTTACCTTTCCCTCTCCCTTTGCAGAGTCCAATCCTTCCTCAGCTGGAGTTGGCTGAAAATCCAGACACAATCTGGCTACCCAAAAGAAGAGATTACCTGTAGCTCTAGCTCAGGCATGTCAAACTTGCGACGTCACATGATGTCGCGCGACGTATCGCAACGTTTTCCCCATTGCTGGCAATGGGGTGGGCGCAGTTTTGGTGTGACGCATCCAGCCCGTGGGCTGACAGTTTGACATGCCTGCTCTAGCTGAATGATAGAATTTTTGGTGCTCTCAGAACTGGGTTGTTTGCTTGCAGACGTTTTACTACCTAGCCGCATAATGTAAATATAACATCCTCTGTGTGAGTCTGATGACTGATGATGTTACCTAGTTGGGTAATGAAATGTCTATAATAAACAATCAAGCTCAGAGAGCACCAAGGACTCCACTACATTAGAATCTTTGTTGCCAACAGCCACAATATAAATATTTGCCCACTACCAGCAGCAAACTAAAAAGGGTTTATATAACCTCAGGCTTTTTCTGCATGCCCTTCCCAATTAGATATTTGGTACAGGGTTTAATGGCCTTTGAAGCTAAGCAGTTGCATGTTTACAGGTCGTCCGTCGAGCCTAGAATTGTGGTAATACGTTGAGACGGTTGTTAAGTGGGTCATCATGTGACAAACATAATTTTATGACTTTTTTTGTGGTGATCATTAAGCAAACTCGCTCGCAATAGGCATTTTTTGCCAGAAATCAGAAGTAAATACCAGTTTCTGACAAAAAAAAAACCAAAACACCAACTGTTGTAAATTGAGGTTGTATGGCTGCAGGATGCTGCAAACAGATGCAAATGTGGGCTGGTTTCCAAGTACCAAAATGTGATCACAGGACTGGTGGGGGAGGCTGGATGTTGGAACTTCAAAGATGGATCACAAGTACTTTGGGGGGGAGGGTGTCTGCCCTAACTTTAAATGATTGCTAGGTGATTAGTTAAGCAAGGATGACCTGTAATTAATGGCCATTTCTGGTCTGGGAACTACTAGTTTTTGCCACAACTCTTGTATAATGTCAAACAAGCAGATGCCATGGTCATTTAGAACTGCTGCGTATAAGAATAAACCAGTGTTTCGACTCTAGGCAAGGTTTACATGAACATCTGGAGCTCCATTTGAAACCAGCCTTGGGTTTTCCCCATCCAAGAGGCTGTACCAGTGTTAGTTGTGATGTGTGTGTGTGTTTGCTAGAAGCCATATTTCTAAAAAAAAGAGCAGGACCAGAAGAAAACTCCCACTATATTAAGTTTGTTTGTCTGTTGGTTGGTGACTTTGAGTCAGTGTTGATTCTTGGCAACTGCTTGGGCAAATTTCTGAAGATTTCTTGGCAAGATTTTCAGAAATGATTTGCCATAGTCTCTTTCTTAGGGCTGAGAGAAAGTGACCGGCCCAAAGTCACCCACTGGCTTAAGATTCAGTCGCTCAGATTCCAATCTGATACTGTTACCATCACACTGGTTCTCATATTAAGTTATTAACTACTAATTGAAATTAATTGCCTCTAAAGTCAGGTACTACATTTATAACATTAGTTAATTAATTCCCATCTGCAAGTATCAATTATCTCTTTCAGAACATATTGAGACACTACACTTATAGATTTCTATCCACTTTCTAGCTTCCAACAAAAACAGCAAAAAAAGAGATGAAGATGGAACGAAAGAGAACAAAGTATAGTAGCTATGTTGGGAAGGAAATAACATAAAAAGGAGGAAAAAAAGAAGATGAAAATAAAGAAAATAGTACAGGCAATCTCTCAGGAAAAAAAGAAAAGAAACAAAGGTATTTTTAAAAAACTAACAACTTTTTTTTCTTCATTTACAATTAGTCCTCAACTTATAACCATTCGTTTAGTGATAGTTTGTAGTTACAATGGCATTTTTCACATGACTGTTGTACAAGGGCAATTCGGAAATAAACCTCCGTTTGGTTATCAATAACAGACACTCACAGATACAGAACTTCTATACACATTAGAAAGCTACAACATTACATTACTTTTCTACATAATCACCATTCAAATTGAGGCACTTGTCATAACGACTTACAAGGTTTGAAATTCCTTAGTAGTAGTTGCTCGGTGTCAAATCTGGGCTACGGGGGGGGGGGGTTGATCAAAAACATCCCAACGGAACTGCTTCAAAAGTTCTTGGGTGCATCTAGCAGTATGCGGGCAAGCATTATCATGAACCAATACCACACCGGAAGTCAGCATGCCCCGATGCTTGTTATGGATGGCTCATCTGAGCTTTCGTAATGTTTCACAGTAGACTTCTGAATTGATGGTCGAACCACGCTCCATGAACTTCACTAGCAGCACTCCTTTGGCATCTTCACATTTGGCAGGATTTTCTATGGCACCACTTCCAGTGTGGTGTTGGTTCACCACAAGTCTTAAAAGTTGTCACAGTTGCAGACCCCTGATTTAGCCCATTTGAGGTAACTTTGTTGAGAGTAACTTTACAAGAGACTGTAAATCACTTTGTGATATTTCTTGATCAGAAATCCATCCAGCAAGAAAATAAATAAAGGATATCCCATTTCAACCATTTGTTCAACAACACACACTCAAAAAAAACCTTTTTCTATCAGTTTTATTCTTGATTATGTCCACATCTTTTCCTTGTGTTATTTAAGTACAGATGACTAAACAAGTCTCACAATGAGATTCACTCCTTTTGATACAGAGCAAGTTGCTGCTTTACCACAGAAAAAGCTGCCTTCCAGTGTTTCTCACTCCCGCCCTCACACCTACACAAGAGCATCTGTTGACAAGTTAAATGAGAAGCAAAACTACATGGACACGGTTATTTCATCCCTACAATTTTCAGGAGAGATTGATGACAACAGGCAATTATCTAAATTGGTACAAGTCAAGACTTTCTCTTTAAAGAACTCTTACAAAAAATGTGCACCTTGACTTCTGTACAGAAAACGCAGGCCAAAAGTTTTCTGCTGAATTTTTTTAATTTAGAAAATTGGAACATTCTGCTCAGTTTTGTTACAACTGAAACCCTGTGATTAGGATCAGAATAAGTTGGGGCAGGTTTAAAACAAAGAAGGAAAGCAGAAAAAAGGGTGGGGGGGAACTAGACTAATGAATATATATATTCATTCATTCATTCACTGAAACTAAAGTAATTTTTTTTCTATCATTGTAGTTTTCTTTATTTCACTATTAAAAATAAAATATGGGTCAACATATATTGTAAATACTAGATTATTCTTATAAAGCAGTTACCAACAGCTCTCACTGATTTCACTGGGGCAAGTAAGCAGGCCTATTCTTCCCCAAGAAAGTCACATCAAAATGGAATGAGTCAACTTAGCAACATCCCTTAAACTAGACTTCACTGCTTTTAATGTTAGGTGAGCAATTCTACTCGCTCCTGTGGATATAAGTATACTTGAGAAGAGCCATTGCTTGCAATTCACATGCAGAAGGACACTTCTTCAAACTGCAATGGGCTCATACAAAGATTGGGAAAAGACTCCTGTATGAAAACTCACAGGACTGTTATTGGTTATTATAGACCAGCCTTTCTCAATTTGGTATCCAGATGTAAGGGCTTTCAGCTATTAATAGCTGCGGAATTCTAAGAACTATACACATCTGGAGGACCCCAACTTGGAGAAAAATGATGTACAAATATTTACATCATTCAAAGATAGATTAATGGTATTTTTAAGGGCAGTGCAATTTCTTATTCTTCTAAAATGCTGGCACTTCAAGGCATCAAGAGAAGAGCAAACCTTGGACTCCTTCCAAGTTTGAGAAAAGTCAAGAGAAATACCAAAGGGTTTATCTTGTGCCCTCCTATAAGAAGACCTTGCATATTTCAGTCAAGTTTTTAATCTATCTGTTATATGAAAGAGCATATTGCCACATCTCCTTTTAAACAAACAGATGGAAAGACATTATACATATAAGTTCTGTATAAGGAACAAATAAAAATATATTATCAGCTTAGTTATGAGCACCCTGTTGAAAGACCCCAAAGACCAGGTTAGAGATAGTAATTAAGGCACCAAGCTAGAAAACAGAAGACCGTGAGTTCAGGTCCCACCTTAGCCATGAAAGCCAGCTGGGTGACTTTGGGGCAGTCACTCTCTCTCAGCCCAACCCACCTCACAGAGTGGTTGTTGTGGGGAAAGTAGGAGGAGGATGTTGTGTTGGATATGTTTGCTGCCTTGAGCTATTGGTAAAAATAATGAAGGTGGGAATCGGGATACAAATAAATAAATAGATCATCATGGATAAGATCTATCTTTGTGTGGGTAGGAGTCAAAAATGACTCAATGGTTCATACTGTAGTCAATCAATATACTGTAAATATTTGAGCTATGCATAATTTTCAGACAGAATGGACACAACACTATCAGATATTTTTTTAAAAAAACTCCATCTGCCAGGGACTCTTGTTAATAACAGGAAGGTTTTCTTGTCAATATCATTCTTTGCATTTTTCCCATTGGCTTTCTCAGAATGACAACAGCTGTATATGTTGCCATAGAAACTATGAGCATCTGAAAAATATTTAAAACCCAACAGCTTTCAGAATCTGCTCTGGTTTGTGACACATTACTGACATCACTCATAAAAAAGAGCATCCCTATAAGATATTATACCTATATGGTTTCTACATTCTTTGAAGATACAGAGATGTCATTATGGTGTCAACCACTCCCATGATAAACAAACAGCACTAAAGACTGTAATATTATTTTTTCCCTTACATTTGAAATGAATAGAGGTTTATGAGTGACCCACCATAATGAGAAAACCACCTCCACAGGGACTATGTCAACCAAAGAGATTTTCAAAAGGGTTAGTTTCAAAATAGTTTGTCCTTGAAGCATTAAAATCCATGTTATTCATTCATACAAAAATATCCTAGGGCATCAGGCACAGTCATTGTTTTCTTATTTTGAATCAGTAAACAACTACACCTAGAGAATAAGTATTCTTTCAAATGCACAAAGATATCATCTTAATTTTAGGCAATGTAGAAAGTGTGCTAAGTTCATTTCATTTAGGGATTCATTGAAATGTCATTTAACCAAGGGATGTCTAAAACATGCATACGAGTGCATACTGTACAGCTCAGGCACTTAGTAATTCATACTTTGTTCTGAAAATATTGATTTTTTTTAAAAAAAATACATGCTTGTTAAGTTCATGTATTTAGATTTCCAAAATGATCTTTATCCAAACTGAATTGGGGGGGGGGTACTATGATTTAGTTTCTTTTCAATTGGTTATTTTAATATATTTTGCTTATTTTAATTGTTTTGTGGATGATTTACTCTTTGCCACTCAGAATCGACTGGGAATGGGGTGGCCTAGAAATGGTGAACATAAATAAAGATTTTCCATCCCAATGTATTCAGTTTTGTGTTAGATCTTTACTCCCAAAGGCTCAAAATGTAATATAAGATTCAAGTGCATAATGGCAACAAGGAACTTGTATCTTAAAGAACTGCACCCTGACAAAGAATTAATTGAAATGCAATCTTTTTAAAATTTAGAGATACAAACTGAAATTTCAAATAAATATTCCATTCATATACTTGTTTTAGAAAGTTACTCAAGCTATATAGAACCTTCCTCACAGTAAAGCCATACTTAAGACACTTTGCTTTCAACTCTAAATATATTAACTTTGAAGCATGCCTCTCTGAAATTAATGTAGTTGAAACTAGATGATAGTTTTATTAAGCAAACTCACCAGTTGCAAATAATACAACAGTAGGCAGGTCCAATGATTCCTTTAAGCATTAATTAGACAGGGTTTAATGGGTATGTTCACAAGGCATATAAAGACACGTTTCTTATTCATTGAAATCAGTGAGACTTAAAAGCAAATACCTGTAAATACTCTATCTAATGAAATTTCCATCTTTTCCAGGGCTTTGAGATGATAAGATTTTCACATTTTCAAGTAGGAATTCCCTTTGGTGGTGCACGTAAGGGAAGAACAGAGTCTTTTATCTTCTACTACTACAATCTCCCCATCTCTTTCCCCACGGGCTGCAAAAATCAAATACCCCAATTTGAAAACAAATCCTGTCTTGACCTACTTTGAAAATATCTCACACTTGCATCTAAACAAGTGACAGGTCAACAGCTGTTATTTATCACTCTGATGCCTTCATAACTGACACAAAAGTTAATACAAGGATAAGAAATGCTTAAGAGAAGAAACACTTAAAGGACTGGACTGAAAA
The DNA here is from genome assembly GCF_001527695.2 of Protobothrops mucrosquamatus. NCBI lineage: Eukaryota > Metazoa > Chordata > Lepidosauria > Squamata > Viperidae > Protobothrops > Protobothrops mucrosquamatus. The sequence continues at coordinate 1,463,848 of NW_015386563.1, read as the reverse complement.
TCCTTTATTTTCTGAAATAAAATTATGGGATTTAGACTAGTTTATAATGTTTGATGTTTTCTGTTATTAGAATGGTTCAAAATAGCATAGTAGGCACCTGTCTATGGAGTTTCTCAGTCATTCAGGTCATGGTTGTCCCAAAGGTGCTTTTTCAAGAGGCAACTAGACTTCCTTGTTTTTTTCTTTTCTTCTTCAGCTTCTTGGATAAGAAGCGAAACATCTTCAAAGAAAAAAACAAGGAAGTTCAGTTGCCTCTTGAAAAAAACACCTTTGGCATAGAGAGCACCTCCCCCCCTTCCTCCCAACCAGGATCATGTAGCTCTGATACTGGACCTTCTCCACTGTGTAACATCTCATTGATCAAGTCTTAAAGCATCAATCACTAAAACAGCCAAAAGAATCCAACATCTAAAGCACTCTTCAAATTAAGAAAGCTGTGTTTGGAATAAATGAACATTCAATTCTATGCAAAATTTTTGGGAATATGATTCATTGATTCCTGGACATTCTGGCAGATAGATCATCCAGGTTTGAGGATTTCAGGTTCAAATGATGTTTACAAAATTATTCAAGGTATGGGAAAAATGAGAACACTTTCCCTTTCAAAACGTTAGAAATTGAAATTTCTACAGAATGGAATTGCTTCAGGAGGGATAAAATTAATATTTTATGTACAAAGAACATAGGGGTTTGGGACAGTGGTATCATATGTATTAGTCATAATAAATAGAGAATCCAAGTTCAGAGGCAGAGTGCCACTGAATACTGCTGTGCCAATATTGGACAGAAAGGAATACAGTACTACTGTCCTCAAATTCAAATGGACAGCATCTTAGAACATGGGATGGTATGTAGATGCTACGCTAAGCAGCCCAATCTAATTGGATTGTTTGGTTGTGTAACACATAAAGAATGCTCAGTTATAATTCTGGGAAATATTACAGAATTGCTTAAATAATGCTTTGCTTTCAGTAAAACACTGTCATTAGTTCCTATATACTGTAGACATTCACTAATACCAAAAAAGTGCTAATAGAAACTGTATGCCAGTTGTCAAAACAAAGAAACTATGTATAGATTCTGACATATTATCTTGGCTTCTCTGATAGTTTTTCTTCACTGTCATCCGTTAATTCGTTGGGAAAACTGTACCTACGTGTTGCAGATAATGACTGTAAAAGAGGCGTTATGAGCAGGTGGAATCTTAAATACAAGCAGCAGAGAAGCAAATGACAGACCATCTTGGGATTTGTGAGTTTAAAGCCCCAAATACTAATTTAGCCAATCATAGTGCACGTTGGAAAACCAAGGCAAACATCTTGACCACAAGTTCTTTCTGGCTTGCATTTAAGATCAGGCTTTCTACTGCGGATCGAATCCAACAAGGGACTCCTTTTTGTTGCAGCCAAGGGCCTCTTCTAAGTTGGCAAGGAAGCTTGGAGGAGACATTTTGGGGGGAAATCTGATTCTACCTAACATGAACACTGGTATAACATCCTAATTATTTGCCTCCTTAAAGGGCATCAATCCTTAAATACTACATGTATTAAGCAGTAATATGGGACAGCTCTCCCATGTTTTATAATAGCTCTCCACTATTCCTTGTATGATTGTTGAATGCCTCTCTTCAGCTACATCATATTAGCAATAACAATAGTACTTAGACTTATATACTACTTCACAGTGCTTTACAGCCCTCTCTAAGTATCAGCATATTGCCCCCAACAATCTGGGTCCTCATTTTACTAACCTCCAAACGATCGAAGGCTGAGTCAACCTTGAGCCAGTCAAGATCGAACTGCTAGCAGTTGGCAGAATTAGCCTGCAATACTGCATTCTGACTACTGCACCACCGCAGTTCTTAACACAGAAAACTGAAATAAATAGACACAGACACACAGACACACAGACACATGTGTATGTGTATGTGTATGTATGTATGTAAATAATAGCTAGTAATTCGGGAAAGATATTCCGCAATGTCCATCTCAAATATTTAGAAAAGCCCAAACTAGTTACTATTGATGAGTAAAAGCATTATGAGAGATATAACCATTGTCTGAGTTCTTTGGCATTTCCTTTTTTTTCAGCAGAGCAGAGCTAATCTATGTTAAGTCATGGGTCTCTTGGATGCTTTTCTTGACATTACCTGCAACACTTCTCTTTGCTGGAGTGTTTTGCCTTACCTAATTTTATTTTTTATAGATTCACTTTGAAAAATGAAAATGGGCCTACCGCAAAATAAATTGTCAAGATGATTGTTTGCCAGAATTCTGCTGGGTCTCATAAGCATTTGAGAAAATAAAAACAGTCATTGTTAGGAGTCCGTCCATCTCTACCAAAATAAAAATAAAAATGGGGGAGGGAATTAACCCAGAGGAGTAGAGAGTATCCTAGGTGGTTCTAAAGGCTTATGAGGAGCTATCTTGCTTGTTTGGCTTCTGGTACCTGGATATAACTGGTCTGGATGTTGTGTTTCTTTCCTGACTATTGTGGCAGTTCTTTCACAAAGCCCATCCCAGTTGTAGCACTTTTGGATGAGTGCCCATGACAAGCTCTCAAAATATCAAATATGTCCCCTGCTCTCCTCCCAAATTGCATTGAACACTGCTAGTTTGCCTCAGATTTTTGTATTATATTCTTCAGAGTGGCTTATTCTTACTGTTGGCAAATTATGTAACAGATGATGCTGATACAGCCCAGTATGAGCTTATAAACATTATATTATTGTATGTTAACAATATTTACTAGGTGAACTACTACTTTCTTGTACTATTATTCTGAAACATGTATTTATGTATGCAAAAAGTATGATGACAGATATCAGCTGTTGTACAATATATATGTTGTTGTGCAGATATAATTTCTGTAGACTTATTTAAAACAATCTTAAACTGTTAAAGGCACAACAGTAATTAAGAATTACTTACAGTAATGTGCCACTGATCAGTAATGACATCACAATCACTAAACAATTATTATCTATAACACGGGTGTCAAACTCAATTGCGTCACATGACGTATCATGATGTATAACAATATTTTTTTGCCTTTGCGGAGCTGGGGTGGGCATGGCCTGCGTGACGCATCCGGCCCTCAGGTCACTAGTTTGACACCCCTGATCTATAAGGTTCACACAACCAGAATCTGCAATCAAATAAGTAATAGCCACATGTTTCTATGCTAAAAACAACCAGCTAGAAAAAACATGAACAACAGTATTATTTCCAATTCAGTTAATTCTAATACTTCATTGTTGGGGCAAGGAGACAGACTAGATAGATTCTGATGGAGAATTGAGGAGAAGGCAGGAGCCTACAGGTTCACGTGAGGTACATACTCAGGGAAAAGACAATTAGGAGCAGGTTCTTTTATAAAAGTGTTAAGAGAAATGTCACCAAGTTGCAAACAACAAAATAGAATTACTGCTGTACTGAAAAGCAAAAAAAACCTGATTGGAAAATGGAAATAATTAGAAAATTGCTAAGGAAAGAGGTATGTCTTGGAAGGGACTCTCCACTGTTCTTCTCTCTCTAGATGATGATAAAGCTACGCTTGCCAATTCTGTTCCCTCCCAACAAGTCATGGCAACAAAAGGAGGAGGTAGTAATTGCCATTTTCTTGTAATCCCTGTTGTTACACTCCACACAAGAATTATTTCTGCAATACTGGTTTCCTTTCTTTGAAGTTAGAGGTGTTGTGGGTTTTGGTGTTTTGAGCTTTTTCTTTTAATTCCCTTTGGCTATTGTTTAATCATTTAAGCCTACTCAAGAGAAATCTCTATGTTGATTAGTACAAGATAATTAGCAATAATTGTACCCTAATGTACAACTACTTCTCTGGGGAAAAAAAATCTGAACAAAGGTCACTCCTTGCACTTGCTGTATTTAGCTGGTCTGCAATATTTGTCATGGGACTGAATAAAAATATGTTCTTTTTTCTTAAAGGAAAACATGGCAAAAAGGGTAGACACCTCTTACCTTCCGGTGTCTGTTACCTCTTCTTTATCAAGCTATTTTTATTATAGAAACAAAGTATTTTGTGGCAACTTTCATAGACTGAATTGCAAACCTTTTAAAAAGTTTATTTTAATGGAATGATTAAAATAAAATTGACAATAATTTGTATTATTATTATTATTATTATTATTATTATTATTATTATTATTATTATTATTATTATTATTATTATTATTATATTTTGGTTCATTGTACAGTCAGCCAGATGTTCAGTCAGGATTTGGGATTTTTATCCACCTATTGAGTGCCTCCCAAGGCCCTGGGATAGGCAGAAGTTGTTGTCTGATGGTGTTAGAACTATCTTTGCAGGATGTAATTTGTTTATTGTTATTTTATTTATTATTTATTCTATTTATTATGATCTGAAACATGCTCAAGACAAGTTTTGGAAACCTCTATTCCATTGTCTAAATTTGGTCTGCCAGATAACCCTTCAAGGCCCCAGGCTTCAGGTGATGTCTCTCCCCTCTCCTCAAAGTACCACTTCCTCCACAAGAAATCAAACCTTCAATATATTGAAAATTATACATCTATGCATCTTCACTGATTGCTCATTTTCCTCAATATGGAATAACATGGTCAATGATAAATAACATTTGTCTTTAGTATTCAGACCTTCAAGCTAATGATCCATTCTGTCATTTCTTATGATTTGAGTCTAAGACAGGGGTCGGCAAGCTGAAACACTGAAAAAGCCACTTGGACCCGTTTTCCTCACAAAAGGAAAAACTGGGAGCCGCATAATGCGTGCGCGCATGCACACATAACAGGGGGCTTGATTAAAGAGTGGAGTCTAAGGCAAGACTTGCACCGGCTCTACCCCGTCCAGCTCTGTCCTGGCTTCTCGTCCCCTCGGAAAAGACTGCTCTCCCCCCACCCCACGCTCTCCCTCTCTGGGACTTTCTTCTTTCTGCCTTTTGGCGTGAAGGTTCCTAGGGAGCGGAGGAGGAGGCCGACGAGAAGAGCTGCTACAGCAAATCTTCTGAGGCGGCAGCAGACAGCCACTCAGGCTCGCCTATCTCAGCCTGCTGTGGGAGGCTTCTGGCTCACTCTGGGAGGGGTACTCGGAAAAGAGAGGATGAGAAGCGGAAAGTGGGAGAAAGGACGTCTTCCACCTCTCTGGGGTTCTTTCACTGGGAGGGCGAGGAAGCAGCAGTTCTGCTCTGCAGGAGGTGGGAGCAGGCGGCCTCTCCTTCAAGCTTCGCCAAGTGACTCCAGGAGCGAAGCGAGGTCTGAGTCCCCGGAATGTCAACTTTGCGAAAGAGGGAGGCGGTGGTGGGATTAAAATAAAACGTGTGGGGGAGGAGGTTGAGGAAACCCAGCAGACGCCTCTATCAGAGGGCGAGCAAGAAAGGCAAGATCGGGGAGAGGAAGAAAGCTTTCGGGGCTTGCCCAGAAGGCAGCTGCTCCCCGCTCTCAGAAATCGCCGTGGCAGGCAGGGACCGCGAGGAGCAACCAGGATTGGAGGAGCAGAAGTCAACACTGCCAAAGAGGAGGAAGGAAAGGAAAAGTGGGGGTTTTTAAACAGTCACGCCCACTTTTCCCCCTTTTTTTCCAGACATCCACGTGTGTATGGGTGTCAGGTTTGGAAGCCTCCATTTAAGTCTGTGCGTGTGCACAGACATAGGCTGACTCCTCCTCATCTCCTGCCCTTGCTGCATCTCCTGTGGAGACGCATTTGCGTCTCTGTGTCTCTCTCTACCACTCAAAGCCATCCCGCAGCTCAATCCTTGAAGCCATTTCAATCGGCCATTGCCAAGCGTCCCCATGGAGGTCAATGGACAGCATGACTGAGATAGGCAGTGGCCCCAAATCTGGTCCGGGGAAACGAGAGCAGAGCGGCGCTGCCTATCTCAGTCACGCGGAAGAACAGCCGTGTAAACAGTACCAGATGGCGCTGCTGCTGCCACCGGAGATGAGCAGGCTCGGGGAGACGCGTGGCTGGCTCGGCTGCCCAGGGACGGCCCAGGGAGCGATGCCCCCGACTGCCACCCCCACTGGGACTGCTGCCCAGACCGGCTCTGGGAGACGCGTGGCCGGCTCGGCTGCCCAGGGAGCGATGCTGGCGCCGCCAACCGCCCCAGCCTGTACTGCCGCCCGGGGGACAGCAGGAGGAAGAAGGGGAGGAGGAGGGCGAGGAAGCCACCGCCACCCCAGCTGGGACTCCGTGCTGCCCGGCCTCACCCTCCGCCCATCCGATGTAGCCGTGGCGGGGGCCGGTGCCGTGTGGGCCACTGGCCCTGGCCGCAATGCTGTGGCTGCTCTGCTTGACCAGCCCCTCTGCCGGCCCGGCTGCTCCCCCTGGGGACCCCTCTTGCCCCGGCACCCGCCCCAGCTGCCCAGGGGCCAGCGGGAGGAAGGGGAGGACGGTGAGGAAGCCGCTGCCACCGCCCCAGCCAGGACTCCGCACTGCCTGGCTTCCCCCTCCGCCCATCTGATGTACCCGCGGCGGGCCGTGGCAGGGCTGGTGCTGTGCGGGCCGCTGGCCCTGGCCGCAATGCTGCGGCTGCTCTGCCTGATCGGCCCCTGCCAGCCCCTCTGCCTGCCCGGCTGGCCCCCCGGATGCCCCTCTTGCCCCGGCGCCCGCCCGAGCCACCTGTGGGGCAGCAGGAGGAAGAAGGGGAGGAGGAGGAGGGCAAGGAAGCTGCCGGTGGCACAGAGCCCCAGGAGGAGGCTCTCCTCTTCTACCATTGCAGCATCTCCCTCTTCCTTCCCAGCAGCCAGGATTCCGGCGCGCCTTCCCGGCCAGCGGGGCCAATGGTCGCATTAACTGGGGATCGCAGGGGCTGGTCTCCCTTGGGCCGTGGCTTGCGGGAGGGCTGGCCCACTCAGCGGAGCCTCCGGCAGGCAGCTCCCAGCGGGGATCCCGGGGCTTACCCGCGTGGTTCCACGGCCATGTGCGCCTCGGACGGGGCCAGTCCAGGAAAGGGACTTCCTGGCCGCGCTTCTCCAGGGGGTGGGGCACCCGGGCGCAGGGCCAATCAGGAGCTCTGCGAGGGGGCAAGTCCGCATGAGAGAGAGAGAGAGAGAGAGAAGGGAAGTGCAAGTGCCTCTCTCTCTCTCTCTCTCTCTCTCTCTCTCTCTCTGCAAATGGCGGAGGAGATTCCGGAGCCGCAGGTGATGGCTCAAAGAGCCGCAGGTGATGGCTCAAAGAGCCACATGCGGCTCCAGAGCCGCGGGTTGCCGACCCGTGGTCTAAGACCTTTGACTCATGCTGTTTATATCCCACTTTTCTATTTGATCAATATCACTTTCAAAAATATTTCTTACTACAAAAATCCTAAAACACGATACTGCTTTTAAATCATGCTACACTAGTCCATCTAGCAAAGTATGATATATTCTGCATAGGATCATTTCTCAGCCTATTGCAAAATCCCTTTAAATGGCAAATGAAGAATCAGCTAGCAACAATTCTCCGTGTACTCAACTTTCCTCTTTCTTTCTTTGCCTGAACAATAATAGCCTTATCATAATTATGAAACATACTTTCCGGCCATAACTCAAATGAGGATATCCTAACTTGTTGCCTATGAAATTGTCTTTAAACATATCATACAGATTTAACTGTTGTAAAGGAAGACTGCTTGATCAGAACAACAAAAGAGAACAACATTTCATCCGTTTTTAAATAATGTCAGAAAATAATAGTATATTTCTTAACTAAATGATGATTGAGTCCATAATTTTCAAGGGCTTATACCACAAAACCACAACAATATCATAACCTAAGCAATGTTCTTCATATTCCTCATGTCTGTTTGACAACAAATGCTTCTGGTTTCACTTAACTTTTTAATTTACTACTACATCATATATTACAATTTGAATTTTTAAATAACTGCAAGTAGTGGTTCTATATGCTTACAAAAATACTGCACATCCAAAAATAAAGAAGAGATACTTCAATCAACTGGTCATCAAGTACAAATTATAGAAGAACAATTTTAATAATATTCTGGAGCTGAACATTTATTATGCCAATTAGTAATTAATCATGGCATCTTCTGTGAAAATCAAGAGCCAAGACTGACTAACAAATATACATTTATAGTACATGCAAACTTAAGAACATCATTCAAGGCATATAATGTAGGAAAAAGACAAAAATATGGCTTTGCTTTTAATTCTTTACACTTTTCACCTCTATTTTTTAAAACATTTCATGAACTCCACTGAATTACAACTTTTTCAATCTTCTTCCTCTCGTCTGGTTCACTTTTTCTTGATGTTTTTTGCTTTGCAATTAGATCCTTACTCCTTGTCTTTATAGTCAAACCATCTCAGTGGTGTTTCTGCACTGGTCCCTTACTTTTGTAACTCATCAAAACTTTTCTTTTTTTATTACACACACTTCTTAAGTACTGCATTCATCTTGTTTTTATGTTTCTCCTACCCACCTTTCATTTTCCTGGTACAAAGCAGGTTGAAGCATTCACCTACACACCATTTTGGCTTTCTCACCACTCCCCTATCCACTATCTTTCTGTTTAGATGCCTTAAACCTTTGCCATTTTGCCACGTTTTGAAAACATTCTGCAAGGATACATCAGCGCACTTCTTGCCATTTATGTATCACTTGCAGCTCTTAATGCATTTTTCCTGTCAAACACAATTTTCTTGTGTTTTGATACATTAATATTCAGATCCTACCTCCTAACTGCATTGTATAGTTTGACATTTCTTGCATTGTTTCTCAGCCCTTAACCCTATCATCTGCATATGAAAGTCTATGTACATTCATGTCCTCAACTAACATCTCTCCAATAGAAGCATTCCTTTTACAAATATCCATAAATATATTAAACAACCAAGATGAGAGATGGCCTTGGAGAAGTAACCGAGAGGCTGTTAGAAAAACATCAGGTGCACAAGAAACATGTATTAAGTCCACAGAGGTGAGAAAGGCTTGCAAAGAGACCCAGATTAGTCTCACCTGATTTCTGGGTTATAAGATGGGGAGGGGAAAACATGAACAGATTCGCAAGGTTCTGTTATTATGGACTATCTCAATAATGAATAGTTCTTGTGTAGAGTCTGTTTCCAATCTGGTGTAACCTGAAGGGCTGACACAAGGGGACATTATACACCTTGTGTTACTTCCTTGCTCAATGTTGCACACTGCATCTCCCTTCACCAGCATAAACCACACAGCACTTTCCAAATTTTCCCTGCTGGTACTTCTTCAATAAGAATTATTCCACATACTTTTCCAAGCACAGTTAAACTAATTTACCTGCAATTTGTGTCCATTCTTCTTATTTTTCTCTTTGTACAGAACAATAGCAACCTTTACCCATTAAACCATTGCACACACAACTACTTCAGAAGTCAACCACAGCCATATTTTAATATTTCTCCAGCTATGCTGTACCATCTATGCCTAGTTTTCATTTTTCTCATCCTCATTTTTTGTAGTAATCATTCTCTTATATACCTTTTCATTATTCATTCATTTCATTCATTCATCATTCACCCATTATTCATACATTCATCGCTTCATCCACAGCTTTGTTCACCTCATCATTACATCAATCAACCTTTTTCTATAGATTTCCTTAGCATAATTTTCCCTACTTCTGTAGCAGTCTGAAAACAATTAAATCATACTTTGATCGAAGCAGCTTTCATGTTCCATTTTCATTTTTTCATTTATTCTCTTGGAAAATTCATCTATTTTCTAAAACCTGTTCATATTAGACTCAAACTTTCTTTTCTTAGTGTAGTTTCTTTCACATCTTTCTTTTATTTCCAAGATCGTTTTGCCCAGATCCATTCCTGACAGTACGAAAAGATGAATTCTCCAACACTGACAACCTCTCATCATCCCTGTACCTTTCACTAATTCTCTTTATCTTACCTAATACATAAACAAATGATACTTTTTATTAATTTCATTCATAAATACATGTGAACAGACATGATAAAACCATGCATTCAAACATCATTTTCATTTAATTTGGGATCTCCATGTGGTCCAATCATTTTTTGATACTCTCTCACTTTATTCCAAGTCAGCCACTTATGTCAACAGAATACTTTTGTGTGAAAGGAGTCAGAAAAAAGATGCAACTGTAAATATTTTCTGCTCAGAAATGAAGCAGCATAATAGCCAACACAGCATTTGTTCCCAGGTACACATGCATAATATTGCCACCTCTATCGCTTAATGCTATGACTTTTTTTTTCCAGAAGAAAAAAAAAATCCTGTCTTCACTCATTTTTGCCTTCCCATAAAGACTTTTGTTGCTATAAATAATTTCAACAGTATAAATCGTGAACAAATGCTTAATAAGATCTACATAGCTTTGACTAGTTTTTAAATAGAAAATTATGCCCCCTTCATGTAACATAAGGAAAGGCTGCCTGTTAAGGGATGTATAAAATAAAAATAGCATTTAAGGGGAAAATATATTCACTCATTGCATAATAAACATGGTTTCTGAAATCTTTCAAGGTTCTGAGTACTGAAAACCTAAGCAGCAAAAAATTAGACTTCTCCTATGAAGCGTCTGAACATAAAACAGGCAGCATCTGACTAGACATAATTTGATCTCCTTTCTAAGCAGTCTTGCATTTCCTCCCACACGCCATGTCCTTTGAACTTCCCACCTACTCTCCAAATATTCTAGAATCATTGGTTATTGCCCTTGCACCCAGGAGTTCAAAATAAGTAGCAAGTACTACAATTTGTTAAGTTTCAAATGCATTACTTCCACTTAGCAGAACATATGCACTGATTTCTGAAAAAAGATATGTTGCTTGAAATGTTCAGATCTACTCAAAACTATTTAGGGTAGAAAAAGGTTGAGAAGCAATTTTTATATTTAGTTTCTTCTTTTTAAAAAAAAAAAAAAAGTTAAAACTAACCAAGCAACTTTTTACATAATGTATAATACCAATTTTATGCTGAATCTATTACTTGTAAAAATATTTTGTACAGCAAAATTTGAGATGGGGGCAACATTCAAGGAACCAATAAGAATTCTGGATATAAGCAGCATGACAGTATCTTATTTAAATAGCAACGTTTAGCCACGGTACATGTCAGCCCTCCCAGCTAGACCAGATAGGAAACACAACCAGATGAGGTAATTCTACTTTATTATAAGGCTACATTAACAGAATTTTGAAAGTCTGAAAGTACAAATCTTTACCATCTCCTTTATAGCCCGAGAACCTAGGGAAGGTCCCTTCTAAGCTTCTTTCTCCACCCATTTTACAGTTGCAAGCTATGCCCTCTCTTATCTGACCATTCCTTAGGCAACATTTCTTTGCCCCATCTCTCAAGGCCTTTCTCACATATTTTTACAGCACATAAATACATGTGCATTCTTTCCAAAATCTAAAAAAGTTCAGAACTATCCTGATGCTTTGAATACCTATAATGATTCTGACTTTACTCTCTATTACAGGCACACCGTATTCCAAGTGTGTCCTTACATCATGCTCAAACAAGTCGCAATACCTGAAAGTAACCACTAAACATTATTCTAGAAGTAAAATGAGATGATTATTGAAAAGTGAATAATTATTTTTTACAGATGTCACTGTGTAGTATACTACATTCAATCAGCTTGCAGATGCACAGAATCTTACGTGACTGTGTCCCCAAAAAATTATCTCTATTCAGAAGCTGACTGCTAATTTTCTGAAAAAAATAAAATTTGTGTGGCTATATCCATTGCTTTAGAGCAGGGGTGTCAAACTCGCCACGTCATGTGACGTGTCGCAGCATATCACGACTTTTCCCCCATTGCCGGAGCTGGGGTAGGTGCGGTTTTGGCATGACGCATCTGGCCTGTGGGCCAGCAGTTTGACACGCCTGCTTTAGAGAAGCAACTCTGATCATTTCATTCCCAGGCTAGGAGAAGAATTCTCCTTTTGAATTTTTCACTTTCCGAAAGTGATGACAAAATATATAATTCTCCCAGCAAATTATTGGCAATTCTTCAGAAAGGGCAAAGAAACATGGGGAATTAAACTGTTTCCCCAGCTCAACCTTGTTACTCTGAGATTCCTTCTGCCAAACAGCTCTCAGTTCTAACAGCTACTACTGTTCATTTTAATTTGGTGCTAGGAGAAGCAATCCTCAGCTGTCCTCTCTCCCTGAATCAGAGGGGACAAGTAATGCATTGACTAGCACAGGTGTGGGGAATGAAGGCCCATTTATGACTTGTGGACTTCAACTCCCAGAATTCGTGAGCCAGCCATGCTAGCTCAGGAATTCTGGGAGTTGAAGTCCACAAGTCATAAAGGAACCATTGTTCCCACCTCTGGACTATCACCTGCCTGGGTCTTCAAGGGAACCACCAGCCAACCAGCTCAGTTTGAAAGTCTGCCCTTCCCTACTTGGAAACTGAAGTGTTCTTTGCTCAAGAAGCTTAGTAATCATTGCAGCCTCGTTGCTTTCCATCACGTAACAGACTGCAGCCTAATGTATGCATCAGGTAAAGATACTGAAGGGTCAATATTTCCACACACATCCTTCAAGGTAGAGCAAGACAAAAAAAAACGAGACATCAGCTGACAAGGAATGGGATCTGATGATAGGAAAGTGACAGTTCAATCCATTCCCTAGAAATGACTGGCAGATGGAGCTATAGGTCAATTATTGTTGTAAAACATATGCCTTCCTCAAAATATGGGAAGTTACGCATACGGCAAAGGGAGCAAACAAAATATGTAAAGTATCACAACCTTTCCCATTAATTAACTGAGTGGGAATTATACTCTTAACCCTAACACCAAACCACTGCTTTACCTTTTATACGTCATGCATTCTGCAACCGCAAATTTTAAAAAAGACAAAGGGAAAAGGCATGTATGCGATACATTTCTTTAAAAAATAATAAAAGTGTACCATTAAAAACATGTATTGCAATGAAGTGTTACACATCCCTACTCTCAAATATTAATTTTACTAAGAACATAGAAAACTATGTTTTTGCCAATTTATCTATTTAAGGGGGATATGCCTGCCATGAAATATGAACAACTTATGTTTGAATAATTATGTGCCTTGGAAATAATACATCATCAAATTCAAATAACTGAGTAAAACTTAAATGCCTTGTGGTTAGGAAAGGTAACTGTTGAAATTAGTCTCCTAACATGGTTCCTTTTTCATCCATTCCCCTCATAGATGCTCATGCCTGTAGGTTCAAGCTAATAGGTGTGTCAAGCCACCTATGTTATTTATTAT
>NW_015386563.1:1448003-1449751 GCF_001527695.2 Protobothrops mucrosquamatus | reverse complement strand
ACATCAGTTTATTTATTGAGTCAGGATGAATGTCTCCTTTTTCCATGTTATCTGCTACCACTGTAGATCCACTATATAAGCTCTACAGAGATGTCTCTATCCTTGCCTGTCAAATCTGTAACCCTCAATTGATGAATAATAAATAACAGCAGAAAACTTGACTTTCTCACTAATATTCTAACAGTGTACTGGTTTTCCTTATTCCTCTTGCCCAGAACATTCAATCTCCAAGTGAATTAATAATAAAAAAGAGCACCTTGCTCTCTTGGTAGTTATGGGTGCCTTGGTAGTTATGGCTTTCTCCTTCATTTGCCCTCTTAGATTTTTTTCATCATTTGCAGAAATAGTTAAAATAGTAAGGCAATCATTTCCAAAGACAATGATGCCCAGAGTATGTGCCAAAATTATATAGTATTTAAGGGGTCTTTCAGTATACACTGAAAACTAATCCACCCTTATGCAGACCCCAGTCACTCAATATTCGGATGGCCTTAAGATAGATTCCCTAATAAGTCTTTCTTGATCTTGACAAATTGCTCAAATGGAACACTAAGCAGGACAGCAAAGAAAGGACTAATTCATTCTTAAAAATCTAAAACCGATACAAAGCTCTCATTGTACCAAGACAACTTCATTCCTTTCTTGTTCAGTCCCTTCCTTGAAGTGACTGGCCTATGTCCAAGAGCCTAGAACTTCTAAGCATTCCTTCTGATAGGATAATTATATGCATTCACAAATTAAGTAAGAATGATTTTCTGATTCAGAAGACTGATTTACTGGTTACTTTTTAACCAACTTTTTAATAGCCTAGAACCTAAAAGTCCCAATTCAGAATTTTCTGATATAATGGGCTCTGATTTTGTGGGGCTGAGATACAGCATAGACCAGGGGTCTTCAAACTTGGCCCTTTTATGACCTGTGGACTTCAACTCCCAGAATTCCTCAGCCAGGCATGCCTGGCTGAGGAATTCTGGGAGTTGAAGTCCACAGGTCATAAAAGGGCCAAGTTTGAAGACCCCTGGCATAGACTGAAGCAGGATGCAGGAGGCTAGCATAGTTTAGTACCTCTGTCTCCACTGTTGCTGGGCTTACAATTTCAAGCAGTTTCTTCTTGCCCAAACTAGAACCTGAATGTAGGAAATATAATCACAGTGGATTCCTTGAGTAAAGACATCTACCACTGGCAGTTGGAAACGAGAAATGGATTCCAAAAATATCATGTCCCCAAAAGCATAACAAATCTCTGAATGAAAGGGAAGATTATATACCGAGAAGAAATAAATATTAACTGGATTACATTGTGGCTGATGGAAATATGCAGCCATAAAGTTTATTGATAATATGGACATGCTCTTTACTTTAGTTAAATTGTGACTTTAACTCAAAGATTTTACTGGGATTTTTGCTATTTGCTATAAGTGAAAGTGAGAAGAAAATGGCCGCGGAAGCGCTGCTTCTTTGTAACAAAAGGAAAACTTTCACTCTTCTTCCGGTTGTGGAATGATACATTTTAAAGGATTTTAAAGACTTTTTTTTAAGTCAAGCTTTTTTTGAGTTTATACCTGTTGCTGTGAGTTTTAAAATTTGGCAGGATGGCTTCAAAACGTACTGGAGTTTCTGTATTGCCTAAAACAGCTATTTCCTCTCCAGTTGTGCAAATTCCACAACAAAAACCTAGATCTCCCCCACCGTCACCTCCTCCTTCCATTACACTTAAAGATCTACAAGAGGCTTTAGCTAAGTCCTCA